>NW_028270180.1:84307534-84607534 GCF_037043375.1 Chiloscyllium plagiosum
CGCAATCCGATAGGACCCGGTTACCCAGAGGTCCCGGTTAAGGCCAGCGCCTTCCCCAGAGAGAGGAGATTAAAACTCTCGGTAATACACAGACAAAACTCACCTGGGCCCAACAAGCTGCAGCCTGTCAAACAGGCCTCAGGACTGCGCTCCCCCTCTGGAGAAAGGTCTTGTTTGAAGGTTTCCTGCTCACAAACACACACTTTTCAGATCGTCAAGTGGCCAGGAAGATCCCTTAGGGAGGAAAGAGGCAGCATTAACGGGAAGGCTGAGCAGGAAAATCTTTCACAGGGAGATAGCACAGCAAGACCCAAGGTTTTCCCCTCTCAAAGTAAAAAGACAGTTTCTCAGCAACATCCAAACACAAACACGTCGGGTGATGAGTTGAGTTTTCATGTTGAAAAGTTTTTGAAATGACGGTTTAGTTGATTCAACCACTCACTGCCTGCAATGATGGCATTAGGGCAACTGATGCACAGCAAGATCCCACAAGTGACAGTGCTGCAGAAGCTCAATAATCTGATCATTTTTATTTCCAGTTTAAGTATTTCCTGTCATCCCAGGATCAAACATTGCAGCTATTTCACAATCTCACACTGCCCCTCTCTCTCTCTCTCCTGGTTCTCTTGTTCTCACCATTTTCCATTTCTTTATTTTACTCTCTTTCTCTCCATGTCGAATTCGATCATCCTGCCCTCTCTATGACCCACTTTCCTCTGATAGTGTGACAATTCTTTCTGGAGGGTCAGATATTTTGCGTTACAATTCCCTCCTGAGGGAGTCCCGTCTCCCAGATCCTGGGGGTTTCACCTATTTGTGTCATCAATGCCCCGGTGACTTTAACTCCAGGCTTAAAACCCGTTTTAAAAACGACAAGGCCGCGATATGACAGGACCCAGTTAACCAGAGGCCCCGACAAACCAGGCTCCCACACTTACCCCACCCACCCCCACCCCCAGAGGAGATGAAACCTCGGGGGAATAAACAGACGCCCACTCACCTGTGCCCACGGGCTGAAGCCTGGTCAACAGGCCTCAGGCCTGTGCTCCACATCCTCTGGATGTTGTTCTTGTCCAAGGCTTTCCTGGGCCCCAGGCATTTTGGATCTTTACTTTCCTGCTTTCCCAGCAAATGTTCCTCAGGATAAAAGAAAGAAGAGATGAATAGGTGGGGGGCCGGGGGAGCGAGAACTGTGTGATGCAAAATTACACAGCAAGAGCCCAGTTTAAACACAATCCCACCACTCCCTTCCCCCATCCCCAATGCATTGATAACATCATAGCAACATCAAAATACAAACAAATCATAAGAAAGCAATTAACCAGAGGCTGGAAACATTATTAAACACACACACACACACACACACACACACACACACACACACACAGGCACACACACACACACACACTGTCTCAACCAGACAGGGAGGGCTGCTCACTCTCCATACAGAGAGAGAACAGGGTTGGAGAATGAATCTGACCAATTCCTTGTGCACATTTATTCTGGGTGAGGTGTTAGTGGAGCCCACCCCTGCCCTCTCTGACACGTTGCATCGTCTGTCAGTCTGCTCCCTGGGGAGGGCTCTGACTGATTGACGTGTTCATTCTCAGGGTAGGAGCCTTGTTGGATCTTGCTGCCCACTGAGATGTTAATTCGGGGCAACAAAGTGTTATCTTTCCCAGTTGCTAGAAGTCTTTTTTTAAAGCCTTATTAGTTGTGTCAGTGCAGTTTGAAACTATTAATGATTTTTTCCACATTAGCGTCTCAGAGCCTGACGTAGGTACGCTTCCTGAGACACGCACACAGAGCTTGGAATGGAGAGGGGGATATTTGCTGAGGATTTTTTGGGATTTTCCTGCTGTATGTGTGATTCCAGAATTAAGCTCTGTCTCTGTCCCTGTCTGTCTGTCTCTGTGTGTGTCTCTCTCTCACATTCTCTTTCTCTCCGTCTCTCTCTCTCTCTTTGTCGCTCTCTTTCTCTGTGTCCCTGTGTGTCTAAGTCTCTGTCTCTCTCTGTCTCTCTGTCTTCTCTCTCTGTCCATGTCTCTCTCTCTTCTCTGTGTCTCTATCTCTCTCTCTGTCTCTCTCTTTCTGTCCCTGTATGTGTCTCTCTCTCTCTGTCTGTCTCTCCCTCTCTTTCTGTCTCTCCCTGCCCTGCTCTACATTCAGCCATTTCTAACTTGATTTTGAGTCTTTTCTTTCCTTTCACTTTCTCAAACATATTGTCAGAGTTTGGGAATTTAAATATAGATCACGTGTCTGCCCGTCAAACCCCACATTTCACCCTCTCTGCTCCCCTGCCTTCACCCCCCCCCACACACAGACAGACACACACAGACACACAGATACACACATAGACACACACACAGACACACAGAGACACACACAGAGACAGACACACACAGACACACAGAGACACACACAGAGACAGACACACTCACATCGACACACATACACAGGCACACACAGGCACACACACACTGACACACACACACAGATAGACACACACAGAGACACACCCAGACACACGCCGATACACACAGACGCACACACACAGAGGCACACACAGAGGCACACACACACACAGACACACACACAGACACACACACAGAGACACAGAAACACATACAGATCGACGCGCACAGACACACACACACACACACACACACACACAGACCCACACACACAGGCACACACAGAGACACGCACACACAGAAACAGACACACACAGACGCACACAGATACACAGACACACACACAGACACCTACAGACAGACACACAGACACATACAGACAGACACACAGACACAGACCATGCCTCTGTGTGTGTGTGAGAGAGAGAGAGACCATGTCTCTGTGTGTGTGTGACAGAGTGAGACCATGCCTCTGTGTGTGTGAGATAGTGAGACAATGGGTCTGCGTGTATGAGATAGTGAGACCATGCCTCTGCATGTGTGAGATAGTGAGACCATGCCTCTGCGTGTGTGAGATAGTGAGAGCATGTCTCTGCGTGTGAGAGAGAGACAGAGACCATGTCTGTGTGTGTGAGAGAGTGAGAGACCATGCATCTCTGTGTGTGTGTGTGTGAGAGAGAGAGTGAGATAGTGTGTGTGTGTGTGTGTGTTTCTATCTGAGTGCCCAGTTTCTGTGACAATGCTGTCCCTCCATAATGTAACTGTGTATAAACTTCGTGTTTATGTCCCCTGTCCCAGTAATCACACGCGCAATCGGTATTTCTCTCGTGCATGCTCATACTGTCTTTCCCCCACCTGTGTGAGTGCTGCATTGTAAGACAGTCATTTCTGAGGGAGCTCTGCATGGCCAGAGGGTCAGTACTGAATGAGTGCTGCACTGTCAGCGGGTCAGTACTGAGGGAGCTGTGCACTGTCAGTGGGTCAGTACTGAGGGAGGTCTGCACTGTCGGAGGGTCAGTACTGAGGGAGCTCTGCACTGTCAGAGGGTCAGTACTGAGGGAGTGCTACACTGTCAGAGGTCATTACTAAGGAGCGCTGCACTGTTGGTCGGCCAGTGCTGAGAGAGTGCTACACTTTCAAAGGGTCAGTGCTGACTGAGCACTGCACTGTCAGAGGGTCAGAACTAAGGGAGTGCTACACTGTCAGAAGTTTGGTACCAAGGAAATGCCACACTGTCAGAGGGTCAGTACTGAGGGAGCGCTGCACTGTCAGAGGGTCAGTACTGAGAGAGTGCCACTGTCGGAAGGTCAGTACTCAGGGAGCACCACACAACCAGATGATCAGGACTGAGGGATCGCTGCACTGTTGGAAGGTCAATATTGAGGGAGTGCTGCGCTGTCAGTGGGTCAGTGCTCAGGGACCACTCCACTGTCAGACGGTCTGTTGTGAGGAAGTGCTACACTGTCAGACAGTCAGTACGAACAGAGTGCTGCACTGTCAAATGGTCAGTACAAAGGGAGTACTGTACTGTCAGAGGGTCAGTACTGAGTGAGTGCTGCACGATCAGAGGGTCAGTATTGAGGGAGTGCCGCACTGTCAGAGGGTCAGTACTGAGGGAGTGCTGCACTGTCAGAGGGTCAGTACTGAGGGAGCTCTGCACTGTCAGACGGTCAGTACTGAGGGAGTGCTACACTGTTAGAGGTTCATTACTAGGGAGCGCTGCACTGTTGGTCGGTCAGTGCTGAGGGAATGCTACACTTTCAATGGGTCAGTGCTGAGAGAGCACTGCACTGTCAGAGGGTCAGAACTAAGGGAGTGCTACGTTGACAGAGGTTTGGTACCAAGAAATACCACACTGTCAGAGGGTCAGTTCTGAGAGAGTGCCACTGTCGAAAGGTCAGAACTCAGGGAGCACCACACAACCAGATGATCAGTACTGAGGGATCGCTGCACTGTTGGAAGGTCAATATTGAGGGAGTGCTGCGCTGTCAGTGGGTCAGTGCTGAGAGAGCACTCCACTGTCAGACGGTCTGTACTGAGGAAGCGCTACACTGTCAGAGGGTCTGTACTGAGGAAGCGCTACACTGTCAGACAGTCAGTACGAACAGAGTGCTGCACTGTCAAATGGTCAGTACAAAGGGAGTACTGCACTGTCAGAGGGTCAGTACTGAGCAAGTGCTACACTTCAGCAGGTCAGTACTGAGGGAGTGCTGCACTGTCTTAGAGTTAGCACTGAGCAAGTGCCATACTGTCAAATGGTCAGTACTGAGAGTGTGCTGCACTGCAAGAAGGTCAGTACTGAGGGAGTGTTACACTGTGAGAGAGTCAGTGCTGAGGGAACGCCGCATTGTCAGAAGCTCAGTACCGAGGCAGTTCCACAATGTCAGTGGTTCTTTACTGAGTGAATGCTGCACTGTCAGCTGGTCAGTACAGAGGAAGTGCTGCAATGCCAGAGGGTCAGTACTGAGGGAACACTCCTCTGAGGGAGGGTCTGTACCGAAGGAGTGCTGCAATGTCAGAGGGTCATTACAGAGGGAGTGCTGCACTATTGGTCAGTCAGTGCTGAGGGAGGGCCTTACTGTCGGAGGGCCAGTACTGTGGGAATGCTGCACTCTGGGAGTGACAGCAATGAGGGAGCACCACACTGTCAGAGGTTCAGCACTGAGAGTTTGCGACACTGTCGAACAGTCAATAATCAGGGAGCACCACATAATCAGCGGGTCAGTACTGAGGGAGAGCTGCACTGCCAGATCGTCAGTATTGAGGGAACGCTTCACTGTCAGAGAGTCAGTAAGGAGGGAGTTCTGCACTGTTGGTCAGTCAGTGCTGAGGGAATGGCGCACTGTCGGAGCAGCAGCACTGTGAGAGGTCAGTACCGAGGGAGTGTCACACTGTCAAAGCTTCAGTCCTCAGAGAATGCTACACTGTCAGAGGGCCAGTACTGAGGGAGCTCTGCACTATCAGAGGGTCAGTACTGAGTGAGTGCCGCACTATTGGTCAGTCAGTGCTAAGGGAATGCCGCACTGATGGAGGTTTAGTGCTGAGGGAGTGTTGCATTGTCAGTGGGTCAGTACCGAAGGTGTTCTGCACTGTTGGTCGATCAGTGCTAAAGGAATGCCGCACTGTCGCACGTTTAGTACTGAGGGAGCACTGCATTGTCAGAGGGTCAGTAGTGTGGGAGTGCCGTATTGTTTTAGGATAAGTACTGAGGGTTTGCCACTCTGCCGGAGTGAGGGTACTGAGGGAATACCGCTGTGGGAGGTTAGGGAACTGAGGGAGCATCACTCTGTCAAAGGGTCATTTGAGAGGGAGCGCCACACTGTCAAAGTGCCGTACTGAAAGAGTGCTGTTGCTATCAGAGGGTCAGTACTGAGGGTGCACACACTGTCAGAGGGTTAGGACTGAGGGAGTGCTGCACTGTAAGAGGGTCAGTACTGTGGGAGTGCTGCACTGTCGGAAGGTCAGCACCAAGGGAGTTCCACACAGAAGGTCTTGCCTGAGGGAGAGATGCAATGTCGGAGGGTCAGTACTAAGGGAGTGTGGCACTGTCAGAGGATGGGTACTGAGGGAGTGCTGCATTGTGAGACAGTCTGTATTGAGGGAGCGCAACACTATCAGAGGGTCGGTATGGAGAGAGTGCTGCACTGTCAGAGGGTCAGTACTGAGGGAGCGCTACACTGTCAATGGGTCAGTATGAGATAGTGCTACACTTTCAAAGGGTCAGTGCTGAGAGAGCACTGCACTGTCAGAGGGTCAGTACTGAGGGAGTGCTACACTGTCCGAGCGCAGTACCGAGAGAGTACTGCGCTGTCTGAGAGTTAATACTGAGCAAGTACTACACTGTCAGAGGGTTAGTACTGGGGGTGTACTATATTGTCTTACGGTCAGTACTGAGGGTTTGCTGCACTGCCGGATGGACAGTACTGAGGGAACGCTGCTGTGTTGTAGGTTCAGAACTGAGGGAGCGCTGCACTGTCAGTGGGTCAGTACTGAGTGGTGCCACACTGTCAGAGAGTCAGTACTGAGGGCATGTTGGACTGTCAGAGGATCTTTACTGAGTGAGTGCTGAACTGTCAGTACTGAGAGTTTGCAGCACTGCCAGAGGGAGAGTACTGAGGGACAGCCACAGTGTTGAAGATTCAGAACTGAGGGAATATCGCAAAGTTGGAAGGTCAGTAGTCAGGGAGTTTCGTACAGTCAGAGGGTCTTTACTGAGTGAGTGCTGAACTGTCATCGGTCAGTATTAAGACAGTGCTGCAATGTCAGAGGTTGGTACAGAGAGTGGGTTGCAACGTTAGAGGGTCAGCACCGAGGGAGGTCTACGCAGTCAGAGCGTCGTTACTGAGTGAGTTCTGCGCCGTCAGCGGGTCAGTGCAGAGGATGTGCTGCTGTGTCACAGGGTCAGTACTGAGGGATTGCCGCGCTGTCAGAGGGTCAGTGCTGAGGGTGCGCTATACTGTCAGAGCGTCAGAATGGAGCAAGTACTGCACAGTTGGAGGTCAGTACTGAGAGAGTGCTGCATTGTCAGAAGGTCAGTACTGAGACAACGCGACACTGTCACTGGGACAGTATGAGCGAGTGCTGCGCTGTCAATGGGTCAATGCTGAGGGAGCACTGCACTGTCAATAGTCAGTACAGAGGGAGAGCTACACTGTTGAAGGATCAGTACTGAGGGAGTGCCCCACTGTCAGAGGGTCAGTACTGAGGGAGTGCTTCACTCTCAGAGGTTCAGTACCGAGATAGAGTACTGCACTGTCTGAGAGTTAGTACTGAGCGAGGGCCGCACTTTCAGAGAGTCACTATAGAAGGAGTGCTGCACTGTCAGAGGGTCAGGACTGAGGGTGTGCTGCACTGTTCGTCGGTCAGTGCTAAGAGAGTGTTGTACTTTCAGAGGGTCAGCACTGAGGGAGTGCTGTATTGTCAGAGGGTCAGTACTGAGAACACGGCACTGTCAATGGGTCGGTGCTGAGGGAGCACTGCACTGTCAGAGGGTCAGTATTGAGACAGCGTGACACTGTCAATGGGTGAGTATGATTTGGAGATGCCGGTGTTGGATTGGGGTGTACAATGTTAAAAATCACACAACACCAGGTTATCGTCCAACAGGTTTAATTAGAAGCACACTAGCTTTCGGAGGGATGCTCATCCATCAGGTGATAGTGGAGGGCTCGATCGTAACATAGAATTTATACCAAAAAATTGCAGTGTGATGTAACTGAAAATATACATTGAAAAATTGATTATCTGTTAAGTCTCTCATCTGTTAGAATACAGTGATAGTTTCACTTCTTTCATGTGTAAATCACAAAACCCTTTTTTTAAAGTTGCATTCTTGGGTTAGCTGTTAACAATGGTGATAGGTAGACAATATGTTGAAGGTGTTAGCCCCCTGTGTTCTCTGTCTATGACCTGATGTTTAGATTGATTCTAATCTAAAAAGTGAGATAATGGAATTTTACAAAAATTCATGCAGTTTTTGAGCAAAGTACAATGTAACCCTGCAAGTACAAATTCACCCCACAAAATATATCTGTGCATGTGGGTCTTTGTCTGTCTTTGTGTGTGTGTCAGTCTGGGGTGGGTGTTGTGAGTGTGAGAAAGTGGATGTGTGTGTAGTGAGTGCAGAGTGTCTTAGGTCTGTGAGGGGGTGCATCTGTGAGTGTGGGAGTGTGTGTGTCTGTAAGGGTGTGTGTGGGTGTCTGTGTGCGCGTCTGTGTGTACCTGCGTACGTGTGTATGTGACAGAGTGTGTGAGAAGGAGAATCTGTGTGTGTGTAATGGAAGGGTGGTCACCTGCAATGTGACATAAACCCAAGGTCCCGGTTGATGCCCTCTCTATGGTTAATGGGTCAAAATGAGGGAGTGTTGCACTGTTAGATTGTCAGTACTGCGGGAGTGCTGCACTGTCAGAGAGTCAGTGTTGAGGGAGTTTTGCACTGTCAGAGGGGCAGTACTGAGGGAGGGCCTAACTGTCAGGAGTTTAGTACTGAGGGATGGTCCCACTGTCAGGAGTTCAGTTCTGAGGGAGGCCGCACTGTCAGGTGTTTAGTACTGAGGGAGGGCCGCACTATCAGGAGTTTAGTACTGAGGGAGGGCCGCACTGTCAGGAGTTTAGTTCTGAGGGAGGGCCGCACTATTAGGTGTTTATTACTGACGGAGGGCCACACTGTCAGAAGTTTAGTTCTGTGGGACGGCCACACTGTCATAAGTTTATTCTGAGGGAGGGCCGCAGTGTCAGGAGTTTAGTTCTGAGGGAAGGCCCCACTGTCAGGAGTTTAGTTCTAAGGGGGAGCCAAACTGTCAAGTATTTTGTACTGATCGAGGGCCAAACTGTCAAGTATTTCGTACTGAGCGAGGGCGAAACTGTCCAGAATTTAGTACTGAGGGAGGGCCGTACTGTCAGAACGTCAGCACTGAAGTAATACTGCACTATCGGAGGGTCATTACTGAGGGTGTGCTGCACTGTCAGCAATTTATTACTGAGGGTGTGCTGCACTGTCAGCAGTTTATTACTGAGGGAGTTCCACACTGTCAGAGGATCAGTAGTGACGGAGCTTCATACTGTCAGTGGGTCAGTACTGAGGGAGTGCTGCACTGTCAGTGGGTCAGTACTGAGGGATCACTGCACTGTCAGTGTGTCAGTACTGAGGGAGTGCTGCACTGTCAGTGGGTCAGTACTGAATGAGCACGACTGTTTTAATTAGTCAGTACTGAGAGTGTCAGTACTGAGGGAGTGCCTCACTGTTGGAGAGTTAGTACTGCTGGAGCGCTGCACTGTCAGAAAGTCAGGACTGAATGTGCATTCCATTGTCAGAGGATCAGTATTGATGGAGCGCTGCACTGTCAGAGGTTAGGACCGACATACTGCACCAATGCCAGTGGGTCAGTACTGAGAGAACGCAGCAATGTCAGGCAGTCAGTACTGAGGGAGGACTGTAGTCTAAGAGGATTATCTAGAATTACAGAACATATAACATACAAACGTACATCACAGAACAGAACCTTCAGCTTATGATGTTGTGCCTAGGATTAGAACATAGAACATTACAGTGTAGTACAGGCACTTCGGCCCTCGATGTTGCGCCGACCTGTCATACCAATCTGAAGCCCATCTAACCTACACTATTCCATGTTCGTCCATGTGCTTGTCCAATGACGACTTAAATGTACTTAAAATTGGCGAATCTACTACCGTTGCAGGCAAAGCATTCCATACTCTTACTACTCTCTGAGTAAAGAAACTACCTCTGACATCTGTCCTGTATCTATCACCCCTCAATTTAAAGCTTTGCCCCCTCGTGCTTGCCGTCACCATACTTGGAAAAAGGCTCTCTAATCCTCTGATTATCTTATACATCTTTATTAAGTCACCTCTCAACTTTCTTCTCTCTAACGAAAAATGCCTCAAGTCCCTCAGCCTTTTCTTGTAAGACCTTCCCTCCATACCAGGCATCATCCTAGTAAATCTCCTGTGCACCCTTTCTAAAGCTTCCACATCTTTCTTATAATGCGGTGACCAGAACTGTTCACAATACTCCAAGTGCGGCCGCACCAGAGTTTTGTACAGCTGCCGCATAATCTCATGGTTCCAGAACTCGATCCCTCTATTAAAGAAGCTAAACCACTGTATGCCTTCTCAACAACCCTGTCAACCTGGGTGGCAACTTTCAAGGATCTGTGTACCTGGACACCGAGATCTCTCTGCTAATCTACACTACCAATCATCTTACCATTAGCCCAGTACTTTGCGTTTCGGTTTCTCCGACCAAAGTGAATCACCTCACACTTGTCCACATTAAACTCCATTTGCCACCTCTCAGCCCAGCTCTGCAGCGTATCTATGTCTCTCTGTAACCTATAACATCCTTCGTCACTTATCCGCAACTCTACCGATCTTAGTGTTACCTGCAAATTTACTTACCCACCCTTTTCCGCCCTCATCCAGGTCGTTTATAAAAATGGTGAACAGCAGTGGACCCAACACCGACCCTTGCGGTACAATACGTGTAACTGTAATCCAGGATGATCATTTCCCATCAATCACCACCCTCTGTCTTCTTTCAGCAAGCCAATTACTGATCCAAACTGCTATATCTTCGACAATCCCATTCCTCTGCATTTTGTACAATAGCCTACAGTGGGGAGCCTTATCGGACGCCTTGCTGAAATCCATATACACCACATCATCCAGTTTACGCTCATCTACCTGTTTGGTCACCTTCTCAAAGAACTCAATAAGGTTTGTGAGGCACGACCTACCCTTCACAAAACCGTGCAGACTATCCCTCATAAAATTATTCTTATTCTTGATGATTTTAAATCCTATCTGTTATAACCTTTTCCAACACTTTACCAACAACTGAAGTAAAGCTCACTGGTCGATAATTACCAGGGTTGTCTCTACTCCCCTTCTTGAACACGGGAACCACATTTCCCATCCTCCAGTCTTCTGGCACTATTCCTGTAGACAATGATGATTTAAAGATCAAGCCAAATGCTCGGTAGTCTCCTCCCTGGCTTCCCAGAGAATCTAGAATAAAACCCATCTGGCCTAGAGGACTTACCTATTTTCACACTCTGCAGGATTTCTAATGCCTCCTATTTGTGAACCTCAATCCCACCTAATCTAGTAGCCTGTATCTCAGTAATCACCACGACAACATTATCGTTTTCCAGAATGAATACTGGTGAAAAATAATCATTTAGTGCTTCCTATATCTCGGCTGATTCCACACACAACTTCCCACTACTATCCTTGATTGGCCCTAATCTTATTCTCGTCATTCTTTTATTCCTTAAATACCTATAGAAAGCCTTAGAGATTGCCCTGATCCGATCCGCCAACAACTTCTCATGTCTCCTCCTGGCTCTTCTGAGCTCTCTCTTTCGGGCTTTCCTGGCTACCTTGTCAGTCTCAAGCGCCCTAACTGCGCCTTCACATCTTATCCGAACATAAGCCTTCTTCCTCTTGACCAGAGATTCCACTTCCTTCGTAAACCATGGCTCCCGCGCTCTACAGTTTCCTCCTTACCTGACAGGTACATACTTATGTAGGACATACAGGAGCTTTTACTCCTAAGTTCCACATTTCTAATGTGCCCATCCCCTGCAGTTTCCTTCCCCATCCTATGCTTCCTCAATCTTACCTAATCGCATCGAAATTGCCTTTCCCCCAGTTATAACTCTTGCCCAGTGGTATACACCTATCCCTTTCTAACAGGAAAGTAAACATAATAGAATTGTGATCGCTATCATCAAAGTGCTCACCTCCTTCCAAGTCTAACACCTGGCCGGGCTCATTACCCAATTCCAAATCTAATGTGGCTTCGCCCCTTATTGACCTGTCTACATACTGTGTCAGGAAGCCCTCCTGCACAGACTAAACAAAAACTGACCCATCTATAGTAGACGTACTATAGTGTTCCCAGTTAATATTTGGAAAGTTGAAGTCCCCCATGACAACTACCCTGCCTCTCTCACTCCTATCGAGAATCATCTTTGCTATCCTTTCCTCTACATCTCTGGAATTATTCGGAGGGATGGGCTATCAATGCTGGCCAAGCCAGTGACACTAACATCACACAAAATGAATATTAAAATAAAAGAATGCCTGCAAGATTAAAACGGCTCCACACTGTCCGAACTGCCATCTTTCCCTCTTCTTATTGAGGAAGACAAAAGAATCTCACCTTAACTTTCCCATGTTCACCTTTCTCACCAAAGCCCAGTATTCACCCCGGCCCTCACTTATACCAACCAGCAGCACTGTCACCACCAACACAGCATCCCCTCTCAAAATCTCTTGTCAGTATTTTTTTATTAACTGGTTACTTCATTTACAATGCAATCTCTACAATCAGACTAAGTACCATTTAGGCGACAACCAATTTCCTAACAGATTTTCTCGATTTGTCTCCTTTTTTGGTTAGACTGAGGGAGGGAGGTGGAAACAAGACAGTAATGTAAGATATATGTATTACAGTGAGACAGGAAAGCTAGTGTGACTCATCTTGTCTCTTAGACACCGTAGAGTGAAGCAACACATTCATTGCATTATAAACATAACATAACATTTCAACCCCACTCACAGCTGGCGTGACAGAAATAAAATGCAAATCGGTTGGACAGGTTGGGTTTGTTTCAGCTGGAGTTTGGGAGAGTGAGGGGTGACATCACTGAAGTGTCTAAGATCCTGAATGATTTGATAAGGAGGATGTGGTAAGGAAGTTTCCTCTTGTGGGCCATTCTTGAACGAGAGGGAACTGCTTTAAAATTATGTTCACTATTTCAGGACAGATATGAGGAGATTTGTTTCCAATCAGAGAGCAGTGCGACTTTGGAATTCTTTGCCCCTGAAGATGGGCTCAATGAGTATTTTAAGACACAGGTTGATAGATTCTTGTTAAGGGACTTTGGGGGAAGATGGAACACAATCACAAACAGATCAGGCCTAGTCTTATTGAAAGGTGGAACCGAATGGTCACGTTCTGCTTCTTTCGCACATGATCCCAGGATTGAGGGCTTTGTTTAAAATTCATTCACTGGATGTAGGTGCCACTGGCTATGGGCAAAATTATTACCCAGAGGGCAGGTAAGAACCAACCGCATTGCTTTGGGTCAGGAGTCACATGTCGGCTAGATTAGGTCACGATGGCAGCTTCCTTCCCTAAAGGACATCAGTGACCCAGATGGGTTTTTCCTGACAATCGAGAATAATTTCATCAATAGACTCATAATTCTAGATGAGTCTCTGGATTAACAGTTCAGCAATTGTACCATGAGGCTGTTACCGAACTACAAAGGGAGAGTTTTAAGGGTGTAAACCAAATCCTTGATCAAACAGGTAGAAATTAATGAGAGCCTATAGAATGGAGGAGAGTTGAAGGGAATGGCGAAGAGAATTACCAAGTTTAGGTTCAAGCAAGACAGCTGAATCTAAAGCCACCAACAGGGAGGAAAATAAAATAAGAAACTGTCGTGCAGCTACAATTGGATAAGTGCAGATAGCTTCGGGAGGTGTGGAACGACGCAGGGAGGACAGAGTGAAGGCACGGGTCGGTTTAAAAGCAGTGAACCAAATTTGAAAATGATGTTGATCAGGTTAAGACTGAGGTCGATGTCTTATGGGACTTCCTGCAAGGACACAGACAGTAGAATCTGATGTGATCATGAGTGTATGGAGGTAGAATGTGGGAGACAAGCTGGGACTGTATTGGAGTAGTTACGGTGAAAGGGAACAAATGCTGGATGGAGGGTTTCAGCAGCTGATGGACTGACGCTCAGGTGAGCCATCGGAAACTGAGCAAGTGACCACCATCTAATAGAACTGAGAAACCGAGCCATCAGCCTGAAACTGAGTGACCACGTAGCTCTCAGTGACTCCAACACAAGTGAATGGAAACATTGCTCAGAGCCTGTTTCTGTAACATTCAACACAACCAGGAAATGCAAAGTGAATAATGAGCTGAAAACAAGGCCACTGCTCTGTTAGAGTCAATATCATTTAACATTAAATTAGTGAACATTACTCATTTTCAGAATATTAGAATCTGCATAAAGCAATCTCCCAGAATCACAGTAAAAGGGGAAAGTAAACAACATTCTTGGCAAAGACAGAATGAACCAACTGCTTGTATAAAAACAGCTCAGAACAAATGGGCTGAATCCTCCACAAACTGACAAACACAGGTACCATCAGATTTGTAGACAAAGATTGGAATTCTTTAGAAAAACCCTTCCCTGCTGATGGTGTGTGCTGGAAACCATTTGCACTGTGATCTACTACTTATTTCCTTTGGAAATAATCTCTATTTCCACAAAGAAAAGCAGGTGTGCCCCTCATTGGCCGCCTGATTCACAGACAAAGGAAACCTGATCGGGGTCTCTCAGATAAATTAGGTTACTAGCGATATTGCACATAACAAGAGCTTAGAACACAACAGGCTCTAGTGAAACCAACAATGCAATGAAAAAGGTGAATTAGTCTTTATAATCGTGCAGACTCTCTCATTCAAATAATTCGGTCAACTGCTAAAAATTTTTAAACTATTAATACCAATGTATGCATATTAATTTCCTTTCCTAATTTCCTCCAAAAATGCATCTGATTATTCTCTTGAAAATATATCTGAAATGGTCAATTCATAATCACTGTTCACTTCAAACTATTCTTAGTGCAGAATATCTTGCTAACTAAAACATGTTTATTATTAATGACGACACTATATATCAAACAGTTTCCAGTTCAACCATTTGTCCAAACATTGCTTTGGTTCATTATTGCAGGAAAACTACAGTTTTTTTTAGATCCTGCCATTACTTTATTCCCTAATAACAATGCATGGTGTAATAGGTAAAAAGCATTAAAATAAAGTTGAATCTTCAATGCAAGAAATGCTACAAATAATCACATATCATTCATTGTCATTGATTTCCAGAGTTATTTTCAGTGTATGATCAAGTTAAATTCACTTAAATGATCACAGTAGAATTTTCACCTCTATAGTTATGTGAAGTGAATGTCAAATTATTCTTATTTCAAATAAAACCAAATTCACATTTTGTTCTGTTTTATTCCAAGAATGACGGCATGTGTTACACTATGATGAGAAAGAGGAACAAGTGAAGGTGGTGGCTCTCAGACGTGAGGCCTTAAACCCAAGGGCCAGGTGGTAGTGACAGTGGGGAGGTACCTAGTGCCACGCTCTCCTCAAAAAGCAGTGAGGATGTTGACACTGACTGGAATGGGTTAGATGGCGAAGCGCCCACGTATGGACAGAGAGACGGAAAGGGGTGGGATGACCCACCGCCCTATAAGGCCCAGAAGGCCGTGTCTATGGCATCGCTGGGCATCAAAGCTCAAACTTGGACAGACAGGAGGGGGCAACAAAGAGAACTGACAGAAACTAAACCTGAACGGTTTTCCTGGCTGAATGACAGATGTTGGTGATGAACACCCAGCCTGACAGAGAAATAGCAACAATGGGACTTATTGGGTGAATATGGATGAATTAGTTGAGGTGTACAGTCTCACTGACGTTGATGTACATATCCTCCCTCAGGCCAAGATGCCCTGACGTGTACAGCAGAACCTGTCCCTGCAATGAGAGGATCGGGGTGCGAGCCGGTTCCCCCCAGTGCACAGCCGATCAGTGCCTCCAGGCATTTACAGATATTACAGGGACACACTGGGAAGGGGACAGGCTGAATGGGCTAAAATAACCTTGGTGACTCAGGGACTCAAGGGTAATATCGAGGATCATACATAGAGGTAGCCTGACGTGTGTAAGGACCACGGGGGATTACCAAACACCAAACTGTGGTGATGAAATCGGTTTGATGTATTTACAATGGGACCACATTTAACTGTAATTATAAACATGGGACTCGCAGTGGGAGTCTAACCACATTCTGAATTGGGCCATGACAACTGAGGTAAACTAAGAAACACAAGGCAACAGCTGCAGTACAGAGAGGGAAACCAGATCCACAATGTTGCAAGGGAAGCAGGAAAGGGCACATTGCCAAGGAACGTAGGCAGAGAAAGGGAGATAGATGTTCAAATTATGTGTGGCCTATTTTCACGTAGTCACATGCATAGCCCAGGAACGTTTCTTGATGCGCTGTTTGGGATCAACAGCATATGATGTTAATACAGGAGCAGCCACGTCAGTTACGGATATGGATTTACCCCTAATCCCCGCAACTATAAAAAGAGAGCAGTCAGAGGGGGATCCGAGGAAGCTAGATGAAGCGAATCTGTCCCGATGCAGGTCACGGATATGACAAAATGTATTCAGATATGGGAGCGTTAAACTGAGAAAGGGACCATTCTGGGAGCTGCCATTTTAGAATAATTAGGAACAACTATTGATGTAGAGATACGAACTGTAACATGGGAACAACCTGGCCAGGCCTGGGACAGAATGAAAAGGAGGCGACATGTCCAAAGTAGCTCCATTGCAGGGAGACTGGGACAGTCATTGAATCTGGGGAGTGATAGCTAGGACCCTCTTAACGGTGAGCGTAACTCAAACAGGAATGAGGGTTATTATCTGTAGATCCTGTAAAGATCGAGGACCCTCTCACTCCCCACAAAAACAGGATACCATTAAAGCTAGGGCTGAGGAGGCAGTAATTATGACAGTAACAGATTGAGAGAAGCAAGAAATAGTCAGACCGACTGTATCGCTGGCTAATTCACAGAAGCTGGACGGCTCATTCCACCTCACTATTGATTATACCTCTCTAAGTAAATCCGCCACTAAAGAGTATCCTACAGTAGCGAACCACACCACTGTATTTAATGGATTGAAATCGCAACAGGATATAGTCTCAGCCCTTGATATTGTGAATGGGGTCTAGTCCATACCTGTGGATCTGGAATGGAAGAATAAGCTGGTGTTTAAACAATGCACCTGGATCCAGTTACCTCAGGTATCCCATAATATTCCAGTATATCCCACCGATGTATGGCTGATGGAGTTAGTCACATTGATCTTACCAACACCTCATCCCTCAGTTGGTGAGAAAGAATATATCCAAATATTAAACAGAGTATTGGGTCGGGTGAGGCAGGCTGGACTTAAAATTAACCCACAGAGAGTGGGAAGGTAGGGAGTGACGTACCTGGACATCATATCAGGGGGTTTAAATCAGGAATGGAGAGGGGACAATCCCAGTGGAACGAAAGACCCTGATTTTGAAACTATCCACCCGCACACCATGAAGGGGGGTAAGGCAAACTTTGGGATTGTTTAATTATTGGAGGAATTTTGTGGAGAATTATCCAGAAATGGCAGAACCATCATAAGCCCTGACCGAAGCATTGACATTTGCCAGGGGTCAGGGAGTCACATATACACACACAGTCAGCATGCCTTTGGTATTGTTCATGACCATGTGTTGGCCTGTGCTCGGTGAGGGTACATCACCCTGTCTGGGGTCACATAGAGCATGACGTACAGGTCAGAGAGTTAGTGAAAGCAGCTGACTTTCCCAGTGAAATAGCAATAATGAAGATTATAGCTCACAGGAAAGTAGAAAAAACACACCAACGGGCTAGTGAGTATGTGTGTAAGGCAGGTAAAATACTTACTGAAATAGTGCACACATTTGGGAAGTTGCAGTGGCAGTAGCTGCAGGAGCGAGAAAGGAAAGTTTGAATACATTTCCAGAAATAGTCCCACAACAGGAGAAATAGGAATGGGAAAGGGGTGGAGCAGTAATAGGACAAGTGGTGCTGGAAGAGCACAGCAATTCAGGCAGCATCCAAGGAGCAGTAGTTAGTGCTCTTCCAGCAGCACTAATCCAGAATCTGGTTTCCAGCATCTGCAGTCATTGTTTTTACCTAGTAACAGGACAAGACAGAGTCTGGATGATCCAGCAGTGCCACTACACTGTAAAAGACAAATATTATTGAAAATGTATCAGGGCCAGGTCCATATTGGGCAGGATAACATGCAATATCAGATGATCCACTATCGGGGTGGCCTGGAACAGGGAGAGATGCAGCAAGTTTTTTGTCGAAGGTGTGTAGTCTGTACACAGTGTGAGCCAGGGAAAGTAGTCAAGTTAAAATAGAGGCAGCGGCAGGGACCCAGGGGCCCATGGGAACAAATACTGATCGATTTTACCCACACCCCCATCCCCATCCCAGGGAAGGAAATCCTGCGTGGTCTTAATAAACAGGCTTACTCAGTGGTGGAAGCGTTCCCCTGCAGATTCTGACCAAGGGAATGTAGTTAAACAGTTATTTTGTTTGTCCTGTTTAATACTGAACAGACGTCCCATCCCCCATACCATTCGCAGAGCTCAGGTACAGTAGAAGGAATGAAGCAAACACTGAAAGCTTGTCTGACTAAGGCCCTGACAGAGACAGGCAGGGATGGGTTAGTGTACTCCCCACCATCCTAATGAAACTGAGGTCCGGTATAAATATATTTAGAAATATGTTTATAAATTTATGAATATATTTGTAAATATATACCTTGCTGCATCTCTAAATATATTTATAACTTTTTACATACCTAACACCTGCGTATTTCTGCGTTTTTGATCCTTATTTCAAAGTGTTGTGCTTTTGATCTGTGTTTTGGTTTTGATGTATTTGTAAAACAAATGGTCCCAATTCGGGAAGGATTTTAAGCTTAGAAAGAACACAACACTGTTTTATTTATTCATTCTTGGCATCCTTTGTTGCCTACTCTAGCATTTATTGCCAATCTCCATTCCTGGCACCCTGCCATGCCCCCGCAGGAATTGCAAAACCTGCGTCCACACCACCTCCCTCACCTCCATCCAAGGCACCAAAGGAGCCTTCCACATCCATCAAAGTTTCACCTGCACATCCACCAATATCATTTATTGTATCCGTTGCTCCAGATGTGGTCTCCTTGACATTGAGGAGGTCCTGGGCCTCTCCCACCGCCACTCCCTCACCACCCGATGCCTGGAAGAAGAACGCTTCATTTTCCACCTCAGAACACTTCAACCCCATGGTATCAATGTGGATTTCACCAGTTTCCTCATTTCCCCTTCGCCCACTTCACCCCAGCTCCAACCTTCCAGCTTAGCACTGCCCTCATGACCCGTCCTACCTGCCTATCTTCCTTTTCACCTATTCACTCCACCCTCCTCTCTGACCTATCATCTCCATCTCCACCCCATTCACCTATTGAACTCTATGCTACTTTCTCCCGACCTCACCCCCCTCTCATTTATCTCTCCACTCTGCAGGCACCCTGCCGCTATTCCTGATGAAGGGCTTTTGCCCGAAATGTCGATTTTCCTGCTGCTTAGGTGCTGCCTGTCCTGCTGTGCTTATCCAGCACCACTCTAATCTAGACTCTGGTTTCCAGCATCTGCAGTTCTTGGTTTTACATAAGTCAGTTCAGCACTTTGTGGTCAAACCAACCCCTTCCCCGATAGCTCACCCAAGTACCTGACAAACTTCAATTTAAATTAAAAATCACATAACACCAGGTTATAGTCCAACAGGTTAATTGGGAAGCAGTAGCTTCCAGTATCAACCTGACAAAGGAGCAGTGCTCCGGAAGCTTGTGCTTCCTAATAAATCTATTGGACTGTAACCTGTTTTTGTGTGATTTTGTACACCCCCATCACCATGACTTCCACATCATTTCCATGAATTAGGAATTCTAGTTACTGGCAGTGAATGTGGGGGTGGGCTGGTGTGGGGGGTGGGGTGGGTAAGGGCTCGAGGACCAGGTTGGTGGGTTCTGGTCCTCCAGCCAATGAGAGTGAATGAGGAGTGGGCCTGGAGGACTGAGCTGGTGGGGCCTGGTCCTCCAGGCTTTGGGAGTAAATGTGTGATGCGGTGGGAGGACTGAAGGGGTGTGGCAGGTCCTCCATCCAATGGGAGCGAACGAGGATGGAGCTGGTCCTCTGGCCATTGTGAGTGCATGAGGTGTGGTTGGTCCTCCAGCCAATGGGATTGAATGGGTGGGCGGGGTTTTAATGAAAATACAGGAGCTTTCATGAGGACTTCCTGCTCCAAGCAGCCCCACACATTTCCAGTTTCAATCAGCTCCATTTCACAACATGACTTTGGGCTTTTGTATGTTCTCCCACATTCCTTTGATGGTGTTTCTGATATCTGATTAACAAACAGCATGGGATATTAGCAGGGTTAAGAGGATGCACGGTGCCTCAGCAGTTTGCAATGCTACCTCACAGCACCAGGAATCCCGTTTCGATTCCACCCACCATTGTCTGTGTGGAGTTTGCACATTCTCCCCGTGTCTGTGTGGGTTTCCTCCCGCAGTCCAAAGATAGGCAGGTTGGGTGGATTAGTCAGGGGGAAATGCAGGGTGATGGGAAGAGGGTAGGGGGCTGTGGGTCTGTTTGGGATGTTGTTCAATGGGTTGGTGCAAACCTTACGGGGTAAAAACAATGACTGCAGATGCTGGAAACCAGATTCTGGATCAGTGATGCTGGAAGAGCACAGCAATTCAGGCAGCATCCGAGGACAGGCAAAATCGACGTTTCGGGCAAAAGTCCTTCTTCAGGAATAAAGGCAGAGAGCCTGAAGCGTGGAGAGATAGGCTAGAGGAGGGTGGGGGTCGGGATAGATTAGCATAGAGAACAATAGGTCAGTGGGGGAGGAGATGAAGGTGATAGGTCAGGGAGGAGAGGGTGGAGTGGATAGGTGGAAAAGGAGCTGGGCAGGTCGGACAAGTCCGGACAAGTCAAGGGGACAGTGTTGCTGGAGGTTACAAACCAGGATGAGGTGGGGGAAGGGGAAATGAGGAAGCTGTTGAAATCCACATTGATGCTCTGGGGTTGAAGTGTTCCGAGGCGGAAGATGAGGCGTTCTTCTTCCATGCGTCTGGTGGTGAGGGAGCGGCCGTGGAGGAGGCCCAGCACCTCCATATCATCGGCAGAGTGGGAGGGGGAGTTGAAATGTTGAGCCACGGGGCGGTTTGGTTGATTGGTGCGGGTGTCTCGGAGATGTTCCCTAAAGCGCTCTGCTAGAAGGCGCCCAGTTTCTCCAATGTAGAGGAGACCACATCGGGAGCAACGTATACAATAAATGATATTAGTGGATGTGCAGGTAAAACTTTGATGGATGTGGAAGGCTCCTTTAGGGCCTTGGATGGAGGTGAGGGAGGAGGTGTGGACACAGGTTTTACAGTTCCTGCGGTGGCAGGGGAAAGTGACAGGATGGGAGTGTGGGTCGTAGGGGGGCGTGGACCTGACCAGGTAGTCATGGAGAGAACGGTCTTTGCGGAAAGTGGAAATGGGTGGGGAGGGAAATATATTCCTGGTAGTTGGGTCCGTTTTGAGGTGGCACAAATATCTTCGGATGATGTGGTTTTTGCAAAGTTTGTTAGGGTGGAAGGTGAGCGCCAGGGGGGCTCTGGCCTTGTTACTGTTGGAGGGTTGGGGTGTGAGGGCGGAGGTGCGGGATGTGGATGAGATGCGTTGGAGGGCATCTTTAACCACGTGGGAAGGGAAATTGTGGTCTTTAAAGAAGGCGGCCCATCTGGTGTGTTCTGTGGTGGAACTGACCCTCTTGGGAGCAGATACGGCAGAGGCAGAGGAATTGGGAATACGGGATGGCATTTTTAGTGGAAGTAGGGTGTGAACAGGTGTAATCCAGGTAGCTGTGGGAGTCGGTGCGTATGTAAAAATTGTCAGTGTCTAGTCGATCGTCATTAATGGAGATGGAGAGGTGCAGCAAGGGGAGGGAGGTGTCAGAGATGGTCCAGGTGAATTTAAGGTCGGGGTGGAATGTGTTTGTGAAGGTGATGAATTGCTCAACCTCCTCGCGGGAGCACGAGGTGGCGCCAATGCAGTCATCAATACAGTGGAGGAAAAGGTGGGGAGTAGTGCCAGTGTAACTACGGAAGATGGACTGTTCTACGTAGCCAACAAAGAGACAGGCATAGCTGGGGTCCATACGCGCTTCTATGTCTTCTCCTTTGGTCTGGAGGACGTGGGAGGATTCGAAGGAGAAATTGTTAAATGTGAGGACCAGTTCAGCCAAACGAATGAGTGTCAGTGGAAGGGTACTGTTAGGGAACGTCTGGAGAGGGAGAAACGGAGGGCTTGGAGGCCCTGGTCATGGCGGATGGAGTTGTAGATGGACTGAATATCCAAAGTGAAAATGAGGTGTTGGGGGCTGGGGAAGCGGAGGTTTTGGAGGAGGTGAAGGGCGTGGGTGATCTCTCGAATATATGTGGGGAGTTCCTGGACTGGGGGGATAGGACAGCTATTTCCTTATCTCCCATCACTGGGCTGGCAGCATCAGTTTGAAGTCGCCCAATGTCTACTCTTGCCTGTCGTTTGTTTCTTATGTATTGAAAGAAACTATTACTATCACTTCTAATATTACTGGCTAGCCTACCTTCATATTTCATCATCTCCTTCCTTATTTCTCTCTTTGTTATCCTCTGTTTTTGTAGCCTTCCCAATCTTCTGATTTCCCAGTGCTCTTGGCAACTTTATAGGATCTCTCTTTTTCTTTGATACATTTCCTGACTTCCTTTGTCAGCCATGGCTGTCTAATCCCTCCCCGGATAATCTTTCTTTACTTGGGGATGAACCTCTGTACAGTGTCCTCAATTTTACCCATAAACTCCTGCCATTTTAGCTCTACTGTCTTCCCCACTAGGCTCTGCTTCCAGTCTACTTTCGTCAGTTCCTCTTTCATGCCCACATAATTAGCTGTAACACCATTATATCTGATTTTGCCTTCTCTCTTTCAAACTGCAGACTGAACTCTACCACATTATGATCGCTGCTTCCTAAGTGTTCCCTTACTTTAAGATTTTTTTATAAAGTCTGGTTCATTACATAGCACTAGGTCCAGAATAGCCTGCTCCCTTGTGGGGTCCATGACAAGCTGTTCCAAAAAGCCATCGTGTAAGTATTCCATGAATTCCCTTTCTTTGGATCCACTGGCAACATTATTTACCCAGTCCACCTGCATATTGAAGTTGCCCATGATCACCGTGACCTTGCCTTTCTGACATGCCTTCTCTATTTCCCGGTACATGTTGCGCCCCGGGTCCTGACCACTGTTAGGAGGTCTGTACACAACTCCAATTATGGTTTTTTTTTTTGCCTTTGTGGTTCCTCAATTCCACCCACACAGACTCCACATCATCCAAACCTATGTCATTCAGTGCCATGGATTTAATTTTGTTCTTAACTAACAAGGCAACCCCGCCCCCTCTGCCCACGTCCCTGTCTTTTCGATAAGTTGTAAATCCTTGGATGTTTAACTGCCAGTCCTGAACCCCTGCAACCACGTCTCTATGATGCCTACCACATCATAATCATTCACGGTGATCTGTGCCGTTAGTTCATTTACTTTGTTACGAATGCTGCAAACATTCAGGTAAAGTGCCTTAATGCTAACTTTCTTATGAGAGATATTGCAAGTCATAGATGTCCTAAGTTATCCCTCCTTTTTGCTGTATTCCTAGTCTTCCTCAAGCTTAAATCCATCTGCACACACGCTATCCTGCTGCTTATCTTTCCATTTAACTCCATACTCCCTGTCGCTTTCACTTTCCGGTCGCTTTCACTTTCCCTACCACCCTAACTCAGAAGTTTAAAGTCCTACTGACCACCCTATTTAACCTCTTCGCGAGAACATTGGTACCAGATCGGTTCAGGTGGAGACCATTCCAATGGTACAGATTATGACGGAGGATGTGCTGACCATATTGAAAAATCATGAGGATAGATAAGTCTCCTCGGCCAGAAAGGATATAAGTAAGATTGTTATGGGAAACGAGGGAAGGGATAACTGTGTTTTAGCGAAAATCTCTGTATCCTCACTGTCCGCTGGAGTCATCCCAGATGATTGGAGAGTGGCAAACATTATTCCCTTATTCAAGAAAGGCAATCAAGATAATTCTAGGAATCATCGATGAGTCAGTCTTACATCAGTTGTGGGCAAATTATTGGAGAGGATTCAGAGAGACAGGATTTATGATTATTTGGAAAAGCATAGATTGATTAGAGATAATCAGCATGGCTTTGTGAGTGGCAGGTTATGCCTCACAAACCTTACAGAAATATTTGAGGTTGTGACAAACACATTGGTGATGACAGAGCAGTGGATGTGGTGTATATGGATTTTAGCAATGTGTTTGATAAGGTTCCCCATGGTAGGCTTAATCAGAAAGTAATGAGGCATGGGATACAGGGTTATCCTGATATAATTCAATGTTGAGACATTTGTGTCAGAGACTGCAAGGGGGAAGTGTGAGAGAAAGATGTTTTTAAAAAGCAGAAAGGAAAGGAATTGGTGAGCAGAGGAGCTCCAATTAGTTTCTCACCCTGCCAACATCGTATTGGGTGAGCTTGGATGCAGACTAGTCAAGCAAAGGCCTGACACAGTTACACGGACAGAATCATAGCTTACAATGCCCTCGACATCATCGTCACCATCCCAGTATGTCCTGTCCCACCGGTAGGACATGGATGTAACTGAAATGCTGGAACATGCAGGGTTATGGACTAAGGTCTGCAGAATGGGATCATTGTGATTCATTTGACATTTCTCCAGAATATTAAACTCCAGTCTAATTTGAAATTTTAAGAACATCATCAGACTTGAACTCCAAATATCAGAAAAAAAAAATCAGAGACTTACAGCACAGGTCGAGGTCACTTGGCCCATCCTGTATGTGTTGCCTGTAATATAACTACCTAGTCATTACAATGTTCTGTACTCACCGATGAGAGCAACTATTTCAGACTGTGTACTCTGCCCTCTAAGTTGTTACAATCTATTTTTCCAATGTATTTCTTTGATAGCTGCTCACCTTGTTTCCTGGTTTCTTTCCCAGCCGTAAATCCATTCCCTGTGGCCTTGAGGGACTACCATTTCTGCTATTTAATCTCTCCTGCCTTCCCCCGTGTGACAGACTGTCTTTTGGTCCTTGCCTCACCCCCACCTTGCTCACATCCTGTTACATTTCTGATGGTTCCCAAGCCTGTGTGACTTCACTGCGCCCCCTGGGTCAGTGGCACGAATTTTGAATTCTCTTCCTCCAGAAATAATTGGAAATCTTTCTGGCTGCAGTTTTTTCCAGATTTTATTTTGAAAAACAGAGCATTTGTGTCAGAGTCAAGTATTTGTGTGCCTTCATCCACAATTCCGAGCATTTGGGTGTAATCTGTGACCTGCCCACAGATGTGCAGTTTCACTGGATTGACCATGTTAATATGGCCTGTAGTGTGCAGGTTCGGCGGGTTGGGTTAGCCATGATAAATGTGGGGTTATGGGGGTAGGGTGGGAGAGCAGGTTATTGCAGACTCGAAGGGCCAAATAGCCTCCTTCTGCACCTACGGGATTCTGTGATTCTAACTAGTTGTGATTGTCGTCACGTTTTCCTCATGCCATGGTCATTCAGCTCAGGTACATATGCTGCTTTGGTGTTTCTGTGGGTGCTCACTCACTCCTTTCCTTCTGTTTTATAACAATTTCACACTGTATTTGAGGGTGAGAATGAATTTGTAAATACAAATACTCCAACCGAAACCCGGGCAGGTCAGGACCTGTTTCTGCTGCTGATGTCGCTCACAGGGAACGGGAAAATAAAGGTTCGATCATACATCTTACAAGGACACAGAGGTTACAATCAGCAGGAATGGCTAAATAGCTTAAACCTCTTTTCTCAAGAGGAAGCTGAGACACAACCTGGTACAAGCAGGAAGCTTTTTGTCGCGTTTTTAGAGAGTTCAGGACGAAATAATTGGGTTGGAAGCATGTTTCATTGCCCCAGGACATCAAAGGTGCTATCTAAATGTGCATATTTATTTCCGACTCACTGTCTGAGTTAACAATCAGATGGACAGGTCAATGTCTGAGTGTTTTCCCAAATCCCTGATTGAAGCTGCCTCCCCCCACAAAATGAGGTGCCTCACCACTAACTGGGTCATGGAGAAACTCTGCTGTTACAATGAGAACTGTCTTTGCTGTCACCGCTCCTCATGCTTCCGCCTAATCCCCACTGCCCTTCTTTAAATCCCAGCTGCCTCTAGTCCACCCACATGGGCATGTTGAAGAGCATGGTAGGAGATTGGATTGAAACCGAGAGTTCAATAGCCAGAATTAAAGAGGAATAAATGGGGATTTTGAATCCCAGGGGATACAGACTCCAGGATTAGGCCTTGTGGGCATTCCTGCAGTAGCACGAGGCAGCATTCCATGATGAGAGTTAAATCCGGGTGGCAGGAGAGGGAGCCACTGAACATGAACAGGTTTAGTTCAAACACAGGAGGTTTGTTCAGTCAGTAACAGTGTGTTAGACATGGATGTGAAGTGAACAGTGAGGGGAAATGTTACCACAAGCTGCAGATGGACAGCTTTCATTGCAACAGGAGGAGACCATTCAGCCCTTCAACCCTGCTCTGCCATTCAATAGATCGTGGCTGATTTGTGGCCTAACTTGCAATTTTCAAAACTCTCCAAACTCATCAATAAACTCCTCTGCAACAGACAAGATCAATATTCAAAAACTTAAACATCTGAAAATGTGGGAAATCCGGAACAAAAACAGAAATTGCTGGAAAGAGTCAGCAGATCTGGCAGCATCTGTGGAGAGTGAACCTTTGGGACCAGTGACCGGTCAGGTGACCACCTGCAGCTGACCATTCTGCCTTTTCTGTAACACTCTCTGGAACAGGTTCTGGTGCGAGGGGAATGAGACTGTCAATAACAACTTAGAAAATAGGAGGATGTGCTCAATCAGAATAAAACACATTTTGGTCTTTCACTTTTAATTCAACTATTATTGTAGAATATTATTATTATTATTCAAATACTGCAAAAATTATTCATCATCATTTCAGAAATAAGATAATAGGCCAGAAATCAACTCTTCATGTCATTGGGTCTGGGAAACTGTTAATTCTGACCTGGTCCAGCTTCCGTGTGAATCCAGACCCTGAATCATGTGGTTGACTCTGAACGATCTCTTGGGCAGTTAGAATGGATGACAAATGCTGCCCCAGCATGTGATGCCATGATCCCATGAACAAACAAAACAAATCCAATCTCTGTGGATCGTTGTGAACTCGCCGGTGTTATTGGAAAAGGACGACTGGGAAGGTTTATGGGGTAAAGGGAGAAGATTGGCATTCGGTGAGGTGATCCTTTGGAGAGCTGATGAGCCAATCAGCCTCTTTTTGGACAGTAACAATTCAGTGAATATTTCATTCTGAGCCATCTAAGGAAATATCAGGGCAGGGATGTAAAGAGGTCAGATTGAATGAGTGTCTCACTGAACACAAGTGAGACACAGGTACAGAGGGGTTTTGGGATGGATTAAATTAAATTTTATACATTTGCATAGTCATCAACTTTACAGCAGTTAAAAATGGGAATGATCAAGAGAGTGGAATTAGAGCAGCAAATAAACCTTAAACATTTATGCAGCTAAAGGGAATGTTGGTTAAAGATACCGTAGTTAGTGCTTATTTTATTCCAGGCACACCAGCCTAGGAGCACATCCTTCCTGTTTCTATCCTCTCGAGCTCTTGAAGATTTTTGTTCATTTGAAGTGTTTCATGTTTAGATACTCCAGAGAAGACAGCTTCAAGCTCCTCAATCTCTCCTGCCAGGGCAATGCTGCTGTTAGTATTCAATTCACTGGTGCATGTTACTGGCTGCTTCGTGGACTGGAACTGACAATTGAGACTGAAAGGTTACTGTATAAAATATCTTCAATGTTATTGCCAGACGTGAGTGGTTTTAGGAAAATGACCTTGACTTACGGGCATTGAGTGTCAGAGCACTTCCTGTTGTGGGGCATCCTGTTTAGATTCAATCTATTGATATCTATTAGAACTGACTTGCAGTGGCTCAAAGTGGTCAGAGCATTATGGATGTCATCGAAGCTGGTAACAAACTTCCCATGGTTTCAAAATCGTAAATGATAGAGTAGGTACGAGGTCTGATGACACTGTTGGAGTACTGATGTTGTTGTTAATCACATTAACTCGGCAGGAGTTGACTGAATTTATATTGTCTCTTTCTGAATCTCAAGATGTCTCTCTGGGCAATATGTCTCCAATAGACAGCAATGTGACAATGCACAGGGATCATCTGTTTTGATTTAAATTGGAGTCCAGCCTTGGTCAACAGCCAGTGTGGAGTTTGCACATTCCCCTATGATTGTGTGGGCCCCCTCCAGGTGCTCTGGTTTCCTTGCACAGTTCAAATATTTGTGGGTTAGGTGGGTCATTTGTGCGAAATTGTCCACAGTGTCCAGGATTGTACAGAATAGGTGGATCAGCCATGGGAAATGCAGTGGTACAAGGATGGAGTGCTCCAGGTGGGATGCTCTTTGGATGGTTGGTGGGGTTTGATGGGTCAATTCTCTCATGCCACACTGTTGGGATTCTATTCTATGATTGAGGATAAAGGCTATTCTATGATTGAGGATAAAGCAGGGTGTCCTTGGAGAAGGAGCATGTGGTATGTATCAATGCTCTCGATGCCTTTAGATAGAGGTGGGCATCGCAGGAGATACAGTGCTTTATCTCCACTGCTGCCCCCTCACCCCTAACTCTACTTTGATTTTGTCCCTTCCCACTCTGTCATTTGTAATGGTTTGCTTTGCCCGTAATGGACTTTGTTTGTAAATATTCAATTGGTTACACAGGTGGTTTACTGCTAGTGATTATATATTAACAAAACCCAAAATGGCGTAATGATGAACGTGGGAAGGTTGCTCAGCTGTTTGAGATAACACTCTGGGTAGGAGAAATGGGGGGAAAAAGTACACTTCACAGGTCACTGAAGGAGAACTGAAAAGCAGTTAAACCAAACCAAAGGTTCAGACATGGAGGGAATATTTCCCTGGAGTTTGAGTAAATGGAAAGTGATGGTGTCCGGGAATAGACAGGATTTTGTTTTACAGGGCGTTTGAATTTTTAAAAAACTGTTATATTCAGATAGTTTCTTTTTTTTTCTTTTAGTTTTATTTATTGTGGAATAAATAGCTACAAAACTTTAAAACCAAATTCACAAACCTTGTGTTAAAGACAAATGTTAAATAAAATCCATCAAACCACCCCTCACTGAAAACTGATGTAGAGTTGCAATCTCCAGGAGAATCCCTGCCCACTTCTTCCTACCCGGGCTCCATGGCGATATACATACCTGGGAGATAGCAGGAGGAGGAGACCATTCGGCCTTTCAATTCTGCTCCACCATTCAAGGGGTAACAGCTGACCATCCAGCTCAGTCTCCTGTTCCTGCTGTGTTCCAATCCCCTTTCATGACTTTACCTCAAAGAACTATATCTAAGTCCTGCTTTGGTTTCACTGCCTTTTGTTCCAGTGGCGTTGTTGTGTTACTGTGTGGGTGTCGGCAGGGTTAATGTGATGGTGCTGCCTCCTGGAGGTACTTCGCCTCCCTCTTCATCCTGCACTAACATCAATTGGATTTCAGCAACTCGAGATCGAAACCGTTTCCAGGATATGGGCATCACTGGCTCAGCCAGCATTTATTCCCCATCTCTCGTTACCCTTGAGAAGATGGTAGTGAGCTGTTGTCTTGTACCATTCGCAGTCCATTTGGTGCAGATAGACCGACAATGCCGTGAGGAGAGTGTTGCAGGATTTTGGCCCAGTGATTCTCCATCTTTGGTTCTTCAAATGCTGGTTAACTTTATCACAATCTGCACATGATTTTGAGATGTCAGTCTGCAAATCTTCACCATCTAGCACCCTGTATAAAGGAACATGTACAGCTTAGAAATTCAGAACAGACAATTCTCGTTTCTCTGGAATATCTTTCTCCCCTTTCTTCCCCCAAAACTGTAACCCTGCAGCCCACTTACTCTCTCCCACCATTCTGACTCTGCTACCCCCAATGTACACACTCCCCATTCTCATGGAGTTACTGATATAAAGATCCATGCCACTACTTCCCGTCACTGGTTAGACTCTTCACCCTTTTTGGGTTCACTTCCTTTCCCTTCAGTTGCTGCAAGTCAATAATTTAACAGCAGAATGAAACAAAAGGAAACAGACAGGAAAAGATCAATACTACAAGCAGATGTGTCCCTTCTCCAGCCAATCACAGTGTGAATTGCTTTCCGGTGGTTACCCCAAAGAACATGCTCCAAAACCCTCCCACATTCTGTACATGTACAGTGCTGGGTTTCCCCACACACGTGTGGTTCCTGCCTCAGGGATTGTGGGAGTTGTAGTCCCCATGAAGCCCCTGGAGACCTGTCCCTGGAAAATGAAAGAAAGTGTGGGCTGGAGGGTATTGTGCATAGGGTATCTATTCAGACACACAGGACATGTGGGCTGTCACTGGGATTTACTGAGACATCCGTTTAGTAACCCCGATTTCTGAAGTAAGGAATATACATTCAGCCAATTTCAGGGTGGGGATTTTAATAATGGTCAGCAGATTTTAAGCAGAGGTTGCTCAGTGGCTAGCACTGCTGCCTCACAGCGTCAGGGACCCGGGTTTGATTCCAGCGTTAGGCAACTGTGTGGAGTTTACACATTCTCCCCATGTCTGCATGGTTTTGTTCGGTGCTCCAGTTTCCTCCCACAGTCCAAAGATGTGCAGGTTAGGTGGCTTGGTTATGCCAAATTGCCCACAGGGTCCATGCATGAGCCAGTTAGGTAATTAGCAACATGAAATGCAGGGTTACAGGGAATGGGCGGGTCTGAATGGGATGCTTATTGTAGGGTTGGTGTGGAATCGATGGATGAATACCCTGTTTTTGCACTATAGAAACTTTATTCTATTCTCATGAAGAAGAATGTACCGATCTCAATGTGTTCTGAATCTGTGGAATTCCCTATTCAAAATGCAGTGGATGCCAGGGCAATGATCAAATTTAATGAAGAGATACAGATGTTTAATTTGCAATGAGTTGAAGGGTGAGAGACAGCAGGTGTGAAAATCCAGCTGAGACCGAGGTGAGCTCAGTCATCATGGTATTAAATGGTGGAGCTGGTTCGAAGGGCTGCATTGCCTCTCCTGCGCCCAGTGCTTATCTTCTTATGGTAATAATTGGAAAGCTGAATCCAAAAATCACCAACTTCACCAAAGGAGATTTCTGGAAAATGCAGGGTAGTCAGGTGAATTAGCGATCTAAACTTAGATAGTGAGGAAGCGTGCAGGAGATAATGATTTTGCAGTTTTAAACTGAGGGGAGACAGTGATTTCTGGTTTTAGAATGTGTAGGACATTCACAGTGTCCAGAATACTCTGTTGTGAATATCTATCTTATAGATGTGGGTGGCACGGTGGCACAGTGGTTAGCACTGTTGCCTCACAGCGCCAGAGACCCGGGTTCAATTCCTGCGTCAGGCGACTGAATGTGTGGAGTTTGCACGTTCTCCCGTGTCTGCGTGGGTTTCCTCCGGGTGCTCCGGTGTCCTCCCACAGTCACAAAGATGTGCACTTCAGGTGAATTAGCCATGCTAAATTGCCCGTATTGTTAGGTGAATGGGTGGGTTGCGCTTCGGCAGGTCAGTGTGGACTTGTTGGGCCGAAGGGCATGTTTCCACACTGTAAGTAATCTAATCTAAATTTTATTACAAAGCCAAGATCTCTGACAATGAAGCCCAACGCACCCAGGAAACATTGCCTCCCATCCAATCTGATAAAAAGACTTGTGATAGGTTTGGTTGAATTTAGAACACAGATGGAAAGCGGGAAGATTAAATCCAATCCCAACATACTGTGCTTAAACAAAGGAGACTACAATAGGATGAGGCAGGAGTTGGCTAATACAGACTGGAAGCAAAAACTTTGCTGTGGGACAGTTGACAGACAGTGGAGAAATATCAAAGCAATTTTTCAAATTTCTCAGCAAAAGTATACATCAGTGAAAAGGAAGGACTGTAGGAAAAGGAGCAAAATGCCATGGGTGGCTAAGGAAATAAAGTAGTCTATCAAATTGAAATAGAAGGCATACAAATTCGCAAAGACCAAGGAGAAATTCGGAGATTGGAAAAACTTCAAAGATCAACAGAAAGCATGATGGAATTGGGGATAAAACGTGATGAGTAGCTATCCCCAGGGACAGAATGGCAGTTTACCCTGCTCGAGGGAAACCTATTGTTTGGGGAACATATGACCTCTGTAATTGTTGAAGCACTTAACTGTTACCATAGGAACAATCCCGATCAAGTTAAAAATCACAGCACACCCCAAAAGCTTGTATTGCCAAATAAATCTGTTGGACTATAACCTGGTGATGTGTGGTTTTTAACTTTGTCCACCCCACCCCAACCCCGGCTCCTCCACATCAGAATCCCGATTGAAAGCCCCCCTGAAACTGAAGCGTCTGTCAGATACTTGAGGGAGCAACGGGGGCGTGGGGGGAGGAGTGTGTGGTTTAACCACAAAGTGCTGAACTGAACTAGACTTTTGAACTGCCGTTGCCATGGAGATAATATTGAGAGACAGTCTGTATTCAAAGTCAGAAACCACAAAAGGTAGAGGAATGGGAGCATACACCAGACAGGCGGGGAGTTACCTGATGCTGCCTGGAGGTGTTCTGCATGTACACTATCCAGGTAACTGCCATGTCTCGTCAATAAAGACTCAAAGAAGACCTCTCAGAGTTCTGTGCCTCGTTATGCCTCTCCAGCACGGTTGAAGAATATGATTACACAGCAGTCAGTCTTCACAGTGGAGGATACGAAGAACATGCCAGTAATTGATAAGGAGACTGAGGAAGGTGAGGACCAAGAAACAATCATTATCACGAAAGTGTTAGAGCTGAGTAAGTTAATGGAACTAAACGTACACAAGTCTCATTGCCCTGATGGAATACGTCCCAGGATACCAACAGACTTAGTGGGAGAAATCGCAAATATACTTAGAGTTGTCGAATCCTACAGCAGAGACAGGCGCTTTGGCCCAAACTGGCCCATGCTGATCAGAATGCCCATCCACACTAACCCCATTTCCCTGCACTTGGTCCATCTGCTTCTGACCCTTTGCTATCCATGTATTTGTCCAAATGCCTTTTACATGTTGTTAATATACCCACCTCAACCACTTTCACTGGCAGCTCATTCCATACACATACCACCCTCTGTGTAAAACAGTTGCCCCTCAGCTTCCCTTTTATTCTTTATCCTCTAATCATAAACTGATGCCCTCCAGTCCTTAGTTCCCTTAGTTCCCTGTGAAAAAGACTGAGTGCATTCACCTTACCCATGCCTCTGTAAAATATTCCCCCTCGGTTTCCTCTGCTCTAAACATAAAGGTCCTCGCTTGTCCAAACTCTCCCTGTAACTCAGACCCCTGAGACCTGGCATTATTCTTGTAAATTTCTTCTGCACCTTTCCAGTTTAATAACTCAAACCTACACTGCACTCATCACATTTCCAGTGTTTCCCCACGGCACTGGAACCGACGTGACAACGCCAATGGATTACAATCCATGATCGATAATTCACTCCATTACAACAATCCCATTTTCATAGCTTTTTCCACGATGCATGAATCCATTTGTCTTTCTGGTTTCATGGTAAACTGCCTCATACAAAACCAATCTGGGGCTTAACTGTTCCTGGGACATGTGCCATGATTTTTTAGACTTTCAAAAACCAATGAAATCTCTCCCCACAGTCCCCATGCTAACATGGACTTCGCTGTCTCAGTACGTTTTTCCAGACACACTGACATTTGAAATATTCGTCCACGGACAGAATGGCCTTTTCACCTGGATGGAAAGTTGTGCAATGATATTCAGATCGGCACGGATCCAGTAACATGAAGTTCAATTTGAATTTCTCAACTACAAATCCCCCCTATCAGTACTCTACAACAAAGAAAACAAAGTGCTGGAGCTCCTCAGCAGACCTGGCAGCATCTGAAATGGTGACAGATGCAGGAAACATTGTAGCCTTGAAGAAGTGTTTAGATGATCACACCTCTGCTATTCCCTCCCCACCCCTTTCAGCATTCCACAGAGACCATACCCTCTGTGACTTCCACGTTCGATCCACAGTCCCCACCAACCCATCCTCCACTCCAGGTACCTTCGCTTGCCACTGCAAGAGGTTGAAAACCTGTGCCCACACCTTCCCCTCACCTCCATCCAAGGTACCACAGGATCCTCCCACATCCAGCATAGATTTCCCTGCCCACCCAAACACCTCACCTATTGTGTCCTTTGCTTTCAGGACGCAAAATTGTGGAATATTTCAGGGAACATTTCTGGGACACATGCACCAACGAACCCCACCGCCCTGTGGCTGACCACTTCAGCTACCACCCCACCCGCCGCCACGCTGCCAAAGACATGCAAGTCCTCCACCCCCAAATCCGAGCCACCCGACACCTGGAGGAAGAACATCTTGGGAACTTTCAACCACACGGCATCAAGGTTTCCTCATCTCCCCTCCCCCAAATTATCTCAGATTCAACCCTCCAACTCGGCACAACCCTCTTAAACAGTCCCATCTGTCCACCTTCCTTTCCAATTATCCATTCCACTCTCTCACTACTACCCTCCATCTACAACCAACTATTGCCTCCCTAGCTCCCTTCCTCCAACCCCAAACACCCCTCCCTATTTATCTCTCAGCCGTATTCCACCACCCACATTTATGATGAAGTGCTGACATGCCCAATACGTCAATTGTCCTGCTCCTTGGATGCTGCCTGACCTGTTGTGCTTTTCCAGCGCCACACTTTAACACAAGCTGGAAGAACAACACCTCATCTCCCACTCGGGGACACTGCAACCTTCTGGCTTCAACATCAAATTCAATAATTTTAGGTCCTGATCTCTCTCACGTCCTAGTGTCTTTGCCTCCTATCCCACATACCAGGCCTTGTTATTACATAGCCTTCCATTACACATTACCGATCGTTAGCCACTAACAGTCCCTATAAACAGCTATTCACCCTCCCCCAGTCAGATCGTTATCCACTCTTTTGTCCAACTGATCTTATCTCTCTCTTTGGACTCTATCACCATCTATCATTTACTCCTTAACCCCTACCTTCTGCATAAAAATCGACATTTCTTTCTCAGTAACATCAGTTCCTGAGGAAGCGTCGCTGGATCGAAAATGCGAACTGATTTCTCTTTACAGATGCTGCCAGATCAGCTGAGCTTTTCTAGTACCTTCTGGTTGTTGTGTGTGATTTACAGCATCCGCAATTCTTTTGGTTCTAATTTACTCAGAGTATCTAATTCAGGTCTAGCAGACTGAAAGTGTTTATCAATCTTCGCAGTCCACACTAACTCCATCTCTCTCCCAGTATCTGCTGTCTCTCCCACTCCTTCACATTCAGTCCCCCCTCACAGTGACACTGCGCCTGCAAAGCTGATGGTCATGTGTTGGCCTGCTGGATCCACCCCTCATTCACTCCCATTGGCTGGAGGACCACGCCAACTCTCCTATTGGTCCGAAGCTGTGTCAATCAGCCAGGCCCCATTGTGACCTGAGTGGTGGGATCCTCCCAGGTGCATCAGAGGCTGAGGGGTGACCTCAGTGGTTTATAAAATCATGAGGGGCATGGGTAGGATAAATAGACAAGGTCGTTTCCCTGGGGTGGGGGATTCCAGAATGAGAGGGCATAGATTTAAGATGAGAGGGGAAGAATTTAAAATGGATTTGAGGGGCATTTCTTTTCCCACTGAGGTTGGTGCGTGTATGGAATCTTCTGTTAGGAAGTGAAGGATGTTGGTACAATTATACCATTTGGCATCTGGATGGATATATGAATAGGAAGGGTGTAGAGTGATATGTGCCAAGTGTTGGCAAATGGGTCGAGATTAGGTTGGGATATCTGGTCAGCATGGACCAGCTTAACCAAAGGGTTTATTTTCATGCTGTACATCTCTACGGCTCTGCCTTGTGATGAGCTTCATCATTCACAGTGAATTGGTCAGTAACACAGAGCACTGGGACTGGGGGTTATTCAGCCCATTGGGGCTGGACTCTCTCCCTCTGGAGTTGGTACCAGTCTATCCCAACTCACCTCCCATTTGTACATAGCCCTCCAAATCCTTACTTAAAAAAGTTAAATTTCAATTTTGTTTTGACAATAACTACTAATCTGCATCCAGCTGTCTTTCAAACTGTTCCAGATGCTTCGAACTTAGTGAGTAATCTTCACATTTTGCCTCTGCGTTATTTGCCAGTTACCTGAAAATATTTACTAAAAATTGTGACGTTAAAAAAGTCTCATTCTGTCTCTCTGTAAATGAAATACCCTGGAAACAAATCAACTCCTGGTCGAAATCATTGCTTAACCTTCTGAGCTCCAATGAGAATTGTCTGACCTTCTGCTAACTCTCCATAAAAGAGAAACCTATCTTAATTTTAATTTATTAGTGTCATAGAGATGTACAGCACAGAAACAGGCCCTTCAGTCCAACTTGTCCATGCCGACCAGATATGCTAAATTAATCTCGTCCCATATGCCAGCACTTGGCCCACAGCCTTCTAAACCTTTTCCAATCACATATCCAATGAGTTGCCTTTTAAATGTTGTAACTGTACCAGCCTCCACACTTTCTCTGGCAGCTCATTCCATACACACACCACGTTCAGCTGGAAACTTTGCACCTAATAATCCTTTTCAATCTTTTCCCTCACGCCTGTGCTTTCTAGTTTTGGACTCACCTAAACAGGAATAAGACCCTGGCTGTTTATCCTATTCATGCCCCTAACGATTTTATCAACCTCTATGGTCACCTCTCAGCATCCGATTCTCCAGTGAAAACAGCCTCAGTCTATTCAGCCTCTCCCTATACCTCAATCCTCAACCCTGGCAACATCTTAGCATCTTTTCTGAATCCTTTCAAGATTCACAATATCATTCCAATAGCAGGGAGACCAGGACTGAAAGCAGAATTCCAGAAGTGGCTGAATGAATGTCCTGTACAGCCGCAAAATATCGTCACAACTCCTGTACTCAATGCATAGACCAATAAAGGCAAGTACACCAAACACTTTCTTCACTACCCTGCCTATCTATGATTCCACTTTCAAGGAACTATGAAACTGCACTCCAAGGTGTCTTTGTTCAACAACACTCCCCAGGACATTCCCATTAAGTGTATAAGTCCCACCCTAATTTGCTTTTCCAAAATGCAGAACCTCACATATATCGAAATGAAACTTCATCTGCCACTCCTCAGCCCATTTGATCGGAGTCTCATTGTACTCTCAGGTAACTTTGCTGTCCATTGCACCTCCAATTTTGGTCTCTATTGTAAACCTACTCACCATAGCTCCTATATTCACATAGAAATCATTTATATAAATGGCAAGAAGCAGTGGACACAGCACACAGCCTGACAGCATATTGCTCATCACAGGCTTCCAGTCCAAAAAGCACCCTCCACTATGACACTGACTGCTCAGCAAGGTTAGAGCTCATGGCATACAGGGAGAACTAACCATTTGGATACAGAACTGGCTCAAAGGCAGAAGACAGAGGGTGGTGATGGAGGGTTGCTTTTCAGACTGGAGGCGTGTGACTAGTGGAGTGTTACAATGATCACTGCTGGATCCACGACCTTTCGTCATTTATATCATGACTTGGATGTGAACATAGGAGGTATAGTTAGTGAGATGACACCAAAACTGGAGATGTAGTGGACAGTGAAAAAGATTACCTCAGAGTAAAATGGGATCTTGATCAGATGGGTGAATGGGCTGAGGAGTGGCATTTTGGGAAAGCAAATCTTAGTAGGACTTATACACTTAATGGTAAGGTCCTGAGGAGTGTTACTGGACAAAGAGACCTTGGAGTGCAGGTAGATAGGATAGTGAAGGCGGCATTTGGTATGCTTTCCTTTATCGGACAAAGTATTGAGTACAGGAGTTATGAGATCATGTTGCAGCTGTATAGGACATTGGGTAGGCCACTTTTGGAACGCTGCGTACAAATCTGGTCTCCCTCTTATTGGAAGGATGTTGTGAAACTTGAAAGGGTTCAGAAAAGATTTACAAGAACGTTGCCAGGGTTGGAGGATTTGAGCTAGGCTGGGGATTGAATAGAGGTTGAATAGACTGGGGCTGTTTTCCCTGCAGCGTCGGAGGTTGAGAGGTGATCTTATCTATGTATATAAAAACATGAGGTGTATGGATAGGATAAACAGACAAAGTCTTTTCCTTGGCGTGGAGGATCCCAGCACTAGAGGACATAGGTTTACGGTATGAGAGGAAAGACTTTAAAGAAACGTGAGAGGCAACGTTTTCACACAGAGGGTGGTACGTGTATGGAATGAGCTGCCAGAGGAAGTGGTGGAGGCCATTACGATTGCAACATTTAAAAGGCATCTTCATGTGTATATGAATAGGAAGGATATGGGCCGGGTGCTGACAGGTGGGGCTAGATTGCATAGGGATATCTGATCAGCATGTACTGGTTGGACCGATGGGTCTCTGTTTCTGTGCTGTCCATCTATGACTCTTTGACCTTCCAGCAAATTCCGTATCCAAACAGCTAGTTCCGCCAGAATTCTATGGCGTTGAACCTGCTAACCAGTATGTTATGTGAAACCTTGTGTCTTTCTCAAGTCCAAGCTAATGATTTCAATGCACAAAGCCATGCGGACTCTCCCTAATAATTTCTTGCTTTTCCAAAGACATGTAAATCCTGTTCCTGAGAATCCCTTCCAACAACTTCTCTGCCACTGACTTCAGGCTCACTGGTCTATAGTTCCCTGGCTTTTCCTTACCACCTTTCTCAAATAATGGCACCAGTCTTCCAGCACCTCACCTGTGGCGATCGATGATACAAAAATCGCAGCGAGGGGCCCAGAAAAAGCTTCGCTAATTACCCACAAAATTCTGGGATACACCTGATCAGATTCCAGGGATTTATACACCTTTATTGATTTTTAACACATCCAGTACCTCCTCCTCTGTAATATATACACTTGCCAAGTTATCACTATTTATTTCTCTAACTTCTCTAACTTCCATATCCCCTTTCAGTAAAAAACTGACATGAAATACTTACAGAATCTCCCTCACCTCCTGCTGTTCCATAGACAGTCTTGTTGATCTTGGAGGGTCGATATTCTCTGCCTAGTTATTCTTTTGTCTTCAGTGTATTTGTAGAATCTCTTTGGATTCTCCTTAAAACTATTTCCCAAAGCTATCCCATGTCCCCTTTTTGCCTCCTGCTTTCCCGCGAGTAAACTCCTACTGCCCTTATTGTCCTCTAGGGATTAACAAAAACACAGTGGTCTGTACCTGCCATATCCTTTCTTCATTTTCTTGACCAGAGCCTCAATTTCGCAGCATTCTCGACGCCTCCCAGCCTTGGACTTAACAGGAACATACTGTCTGTGTACTCTCATTGTCACAGGCCTATGGAGGCAATGGCAGATGAGGACAGCGAAACAATCATTTATCAGTAAAGAGGTAGTGTTGGGAAAGCTAACAACTCATCCTTATCTCTATAATTCCTCTCTAGCCTCAGATTTATCACTATCTCTGCATACAAAACATCTCAATCTCTGCAACATCCTCCAATCTCTAATCTCCTCCAGTCTCAATACCATATCTTTAATCATGTCCACCCTCACAAATCTCTGTGATGTGCCTTTCTTTAATTCCAGCCTTCAGGATAACCCATTTCTATTTCAGATTCCTGAATCCAGAGCTCCACAATGTCCCGCTTAACATCTGTCACATTTTCCTCCAAAAAACATGAATCAATCACGTATCATCTATTCTAATATCACCTTCTCTGACCTGGTTTCTATTGTGGCTTGTCATATTCCTATATTACGCGTCTGTGGTCTACATGACAGAAAACGGTTTTGTGGTCCATTGGGTTTATGCTGGAAAGAAATCTCCCAGCTAACTATTCTAATCCCATTTCCCAGCACAGAGCCCATAGACCTGTCAGCCTTGGCCTTGCAAGTGTGTTCCGAAATAGATTTTAAATTCCATCGGGATTTCTGTCTCTCACTCTTCCAGACAGTGAGGTTTAGTGCAACTGTTGCTCTATGCTATCACCCACACGGTTCAGAGCAGCTGGGTCTGTGCGAACCACAGATCGCCCACACATTGTGAAGGATGGCAGGGTCCCTGAAAGGGGGCACAGGAGATTTACCAGGATGGTTCAAGGAATGGGGGATTTTAGTTGCAGAATTTGTGGGGCTTTTTTAACATTAATTACTCATGTGACATGTGTGTTGCTAATACACATCAAGAAAACCATCCACAATTACTGGACTCTCCTTTTCAACCTCTCCCCTTGCCTGCGCTGTGGTAATATTCGGATTAACCACTATCAGATATCTCTCTCTAATGAGAGAGCAGTCATATGGTCGGGTAGGACAATGCTGACTTGATCTTTCACACAGTGATGCCACTGTGCCTCGGGGTGGGGAGAGGGAATACTGAAGTTGGTGGATCGGAAACCACTCAGGCACAATGCTTTACCCTGGAGGATGCTCACTTTCTTTAATGTTGTTGGGGGCGGGGTGCACTGATTCAGGCAAGTGGAGAATGTTCCAACACAACCCTGATGTGTACCTTATAGAGAGCAAACAGACATTGGGGAATCAGTAGTTTGGAAAAACTGAGATTGTTATCCTTGTCGCAAAGGAAATTTGGGGAGCTGTGACAAAGCGGTTTTCAAAAGTTACACGTTACAATAATAAACCTTACACCCATCAGTTCATTATACAAAAAATACAGGACACATGTTGAAGATTTGGGAAGATCTATTAAGAGGATGGTTTGATTCAAAGGAGAACTTTTATTCAGCAAATGGTATTGATCTGGAACACAATACTCGCACACAATATGAATATCCAGGTCCTGATGAATGGAGTAATTCGGTCAGAATTTGGCGTTACAATGACTGAGATTACCATCTGAATATCTGCCTCTAATACAAGTTTAAAAAATCCGTCACTGTCAGTTCAAGTTTGAAACTCATACAATCCCATCCTCCTGGCCCAGGATGACTGTACACATTACCCCTGGTGGAGGTTAGCAGGCACTTCAAGGGCAAATCTATGTGAGTTTCTATGAGTTTCCACCTTGGGACTTCATGTGACTGAACATGGGACAGAATGTCCCAAGATTCAGTGAGATGTGGAGAGCAGGATTTGCTTCCCTTTCTTTCCTTCTGTTCTGCCACTGTGCCTCCTCAATAAGACATGGGGTATGAAACGCTCATGCAGTTTGATGGGCAAGATGTCTCCATTCTGACCAATGGGCAGCAAGCTCCTCCCAGTCATGAAACAGAGTATCCCTGAAATAAAGCAACTGCGCATGCTTCCCACTGCTCAGTGCTCACAGTACATGTTTCGAATAATGAGGGGGGAAATCTCCTAGAAAAGGCATAACAGGAAAGTTCCAAAAGGATTATAAACAGTCTACAGAGAGATATTCACAGGAAACGTGGGCAACAAGTTGGCAAATAGAGTATAACTTGGGATAAACTGTAGAAAGCTGCACCACAAAGGGACTGGGGGAAAATGAGCAGGAAACACAGAAAGCTAGCAGACAGTTACAACATGGAATCAGGAAAGGGAATGGAATGCTGTCCCTTATTTCAAAGAGTTTGCAATATAAGAGTTTGGAGTATATACCTTAGGGCAACTAAACAAATGGCGAGTGAGACCACAGCTGGAGTAGGTGAACAGATTTGGTCGCTTTACTTAATGAAATAGAGCAGTTTATTGGAAGCATTTCAGAGAAGATCCATTGGCATGATCCCTGTTTTGAAGGGATTATCCTGTAAGCAAAGGCTGAATAAGTTGGGAATCTACTCGCTGGACATTGGAAGAATGAGAGGTGATCTCTTTGAAACATACAGGATTCTGTCGAGGTTTGACAGGGAAAATATGGAGAGGATGAGTCCCATTACGGGTGCGTCTTGAACCAGATTCTGGGTCAGTCACGGAATCAAGGGTTCTGTTTCAGATTTGTCAAGTTAAAGGCAACACCGACACAGGTTAGGGTTTCAGTAGCAATGGAGCTGGGGTGAGAAGGAGACAAGCAACTTTTTAGAGATTGGAATTCCTGGTGTTTGTGATTGTGTAGATGTCTGATCAGAAGGTCACCTTGGGGTCAGATATGAAAGCAATATTGTGAAGAATGTAGTTCTGCCTCAGACATTTCCCAATGAGAGGGAGGGACACAGCAGTAAGGGAAATGGATTTGGAATAGCAACTGAAGGCAATGGGTTTAACAATTACAGTGTTTCATTGGAGTAAACTGCAGCTAATCGATGCGTGGTTTTATAACTGAGTAATAGTGGAGTAATGGAGACGGATGACGGGGAGGGAGAGCTGGACATTGTCAGTGCACGTGTGGAACCTAACACAGTGCTTTTGGGCGATGTTACCTCCTGGCAGTATGTAGGTGAGAAACAGGACGGACCAAGGATAGATCCTGGAGGGACACCAAATACAATGAATTCAGAAAGGAAAGGGATATGGAGCAGGATTTTCCAATGATGGTGAGGTCAAATATTAGGTTTTAGCAAAATGGGAGAGAAGGACATAACGAGAAAAGACAGACAGACAGACAGATCATGGAACAATGTCTGTGAATTGCAAGGGGGCGGGGTGAGGGCGGTGACAAGCAGGAGGATGAGACAGAGATTTGGAATGTCCATGATTTAGCTACACTAGGGTAAATGTTCAAGATTACCTCTAATAAGGCTTGACAAGTGACTCTAGGAAATGCAAGTTTAGGACTAAAATGAGGAACACCCTTGTGAGGTAGTTTGGCTCGGTGGATTAGTGGAGAGGAGCGAAGAAGCAGAGGCAGCTGTTCGGATTGTCTCAATGTTATTCACAGAGAAACTCCATGTGCTCCTCACTCTTGTTGTTGGAGGGGAGGATGGAGGATTCAGGATAATGGACATGTATTTATTTCCAAAACAATAAACAAAACCTGTGATAGTGATTCTAAAAATAAGTGAACAAACCTGTGGTATTTATCATTTATCAAGAATATTAAAATATATAACTGAAGTTCAGGTTTGAATCCCAAGTTGGTTGAGGGTGGCTCTGAAGTCAAGAAAAAATTAACTGGAATGAAGAATCTACTGTTTGCCATGGAACCACTGGGGATGTTTTTCGTCCATCGACAATGGCCTTGAGGGAAAGGAACCCAACAGTGGCCCATAAAGTCACTCATTGTATTAATCACTGCACAGTCTCAACAAAGGAATGAAACTGGATGGACAACATTACATCTACCAATGCACTAGCAAATACAACCACACAATCAGCCCTTTTGACCATGCAACTTCCACTTCACTGTGGGCCAACAACAGCAGCAGAACTGTACTCCAGCCCAATCTAAAACTCATGGCCTGATATCCCCCACTCAACCATTAACCTCAAGCCAGGGGAATCAACCCTGGTTCAATGGTGAATGCAGGAGGGCATGCCAGGAGCAGTACCAGGCATACCTAAAAATGAGGTGCCAACCTGGTGCAGCTACCAAACCTGCATGCCAAACAGCACAAGCAACACCAAATAGAACTAAGTGATCCCATAACCAATAGATTAGATCTGAGTTCTGCAGTTCTGACACACTGAGTGATGGACAATTAAACAACTCACTGGAGGAAGTATCACAGATATCCCCACCCTTACCGATGGACGGGTCTCAAACATTCATGCAACAGATAAGAGCACAGCATCAGCAGCAATTTTCAGCCAGCAGTGCCAAGTGGATGAGCCTTCTCCATTGGTCTCTGACATCACAGATATGAATCGATTTGGTTGAAAACTCATTTCAAATCAGATCAAGAAATGGATAAGCAGTGTAAAGGTATGGGCCTGCCAATATTCTGGCAATAATACTGTTGGCTGTGCTCCAGAACCTGCTGCCCACCAAGGCAAGTATTGCTCCAGCACTGGCACCTACTGACTTTGCGGAACATTGCTCAGAGATGTTCCAACACAAAAACATTTGGCAGATCCAACTCATCCAATTCCCCTCCATCAGTCCACATTCGCTCAGCAGTGAAGTGATGGAAGGTGTCATCAACAGTGCTGTCAAGCACCTGCTCAGCAATAACCTGCTCAGCGATGCCCAGTTTGGGTTCTGCCAGGGCCACTCGGTTCCTGAGCTTGTTACAGACTTGATTCACAAACTGACAAACAGCTGAATGAGGTGAGGATGACAGTCCAGAACCTGCCAACTCCACGATTTCGACTTCAGTGATATCACCTGACATTACCACAGTCTCAGCTCATTTGCTGAAACTCTCATTCATTCATTTTGTTAACTCTAGATTTCATTATCTAAACCCACTCCTGGCGAGCATCCCACATTCGCCCTCCCGATAATCTCAAGAATATTGAAAACTCTACGACTGAAGTGCTCACTTGTACCAAAACTTGCTGATCAATCAAAAGATTCCCATTTATAAGCAACAACAATTTACTTTCGCACCTTTGAATTAATTCCTGGCTGTAATCATTCCTATCTCCCTGCACCACACACCCTTTCATATCACAATAACTCATTTTAGTTCAGACTCTCAATGATGTGTTTATTTTTGAGTTCACCTGTGTGACTGTTTCTATAGACTCCAAGGGAACATGATCTGGAATCCCCACTTTAACCCTCTAAGATCTATTTTCTTCCTTTAAGGCATTCTTGAAAAACTGCTTATTTGGCAATGGTTTTGGTCACTGGACACAATATACTCCATCTGTAGCCTTATGTCAAAAGTTCTCAATAATATTTTTGTGAAATTAAAACCATGATTATTTGTATAGATATCTTCTACTCTTGGATATCGCTGAGTGAATAATCTGTAATGTCTCTTACCCAACCACGTTGTGGGAGCACCTTCACCATTCAAACTGCAGCAGTACAAGGATGTCAAACATCAGCCTCTCCACAGGCCACAAGGATTTGGCATTGATCACTGGTTTCTGTGGAAGGAGAACTCATATTGCAGTTGATGTTGCAGGGAGTGCAATATGAATTACAGGGAATGAAAATGGTGCAGACTTTGACTGTCAGAAATTGAAGGAAAATGCACCCGCTTATTGGAAAAAAAGAATTCTTGACTGTCAAAGATATTGTGGAAAACATAACCTGATAATGGAACAGCATATGGTCAGGAGCCAGGCAAGCAGTGGACAATTCATTTACATTCCTGAAGAAGGCTTATGTCCGAAACGTTGATTCTCCTGCTCCTCGGATGCTGCCTGGCCTACTGTGTTTTCCAGCTCTACATTTTTCAATTCATTTACAAAACAGCTGTGAAAGTAATAGTAAAATACTATACAGAGCAAAAATACACCCATGAGAGACTGAGGAAGCTAGATAATGAACAAGTGGACATCAGAGAACCCAGAGGTGAACCAGAGCAGAGTTCACTTTTATGATCCCACAGTCAAAGATGTCGAGCACAGAAAGAGTCTTCTTCGGTCCAACCTATGCCAACCAGATATCCTAACCTAATCTATCTAAATTAAATCCTTTCTGCCACTCCTCAGCCCATTGGCCCATCTGATCAATATCCCACTGTACTCTGAGATAACCTTCTTCATTGTCCATAATAGCTCCAATTTTGGTGTCGCCTGCAAACTTACTAATTATACGGCCTCTGTTCACATCCAAATCATTTAAATGAATGATGAAACAAATCCAGAAAAAAAAAATACATTTCTCTGGGTTTGAATGTGCTCAGTGTAAATCCTGCCCTATGACTCTTTTTACCAGGGAAGGCTGTACATACATCCCTCTGAACCTTGCCCCCTACAAAGCTGGCGGCAGCGCACGTGTCCAGTGAATCTTTGCTCCGAATAAAGATGGCGGCGCTCACTCGGGCCGATTACTCAACGAGGCATATTCCCGTTTGCTGCAAAAACGGGACTGTAAGTTTCAAATTTGTATTTTCCGATGTGTACCAAATTATTGTAAAACCTCTCAGACCATACCAACACCATTTCCCTCTCGCTTCCTCCTGTTTATTTCTTTCCTTACCGACAGCCCTCCGCCTACACACACTCCGAACATCCGCGCCCACCGCGAGGATAATCACGTGGTATAGTGTAGTCCCGCCCTCATTCACTGATCGGTCGGAGCACCAACTGCCCCGCCAGGTCCTCCAGCTCGTCCCCTGCCTTTCCATTGGTGCGCCGCTGACATCAATCACTTCTTCGGCCACTCCTCAGCCCATTGGCCCATCTGATCAATATCCCATTGTATTCTGAGATAACCTTCTTCATTGCCCACAACACCAACTGTTGCCTGGAGCATGCGCACTGCTTCGTGGCTTTTGCTGCTGTTTCTCAGTTACAAGAATGAGGGACAAAGTTAAAAATCACACAACCACCTGATGAAGGACCAGCAATATAGTGCTTCCAAATAAACCTGTTGGACTATAACCTGGTGTTCTGTGAATTTTAATTTTGTCCATCCTAATCAAGATTAAGGAGAATGATTTTAAAATACATCTTGCTCGAAATGTCTTCATAGAATTCCAAACGATTTGTCAAGCATGACCTGCCCTTTATGAATCCATGCTCTGTCTGCCCAATGGGACAATTTCTATCGAGATTCCCTGCTATGTCTTCCTTGATAATAGACCCAAGCATCTTTCCAACTACAGAGAATAAACTAACTGGTGTAGAATTCCCTATCTTTTGTCCGCCGCATTTTCTTACAGTCCTTCCTTTTCACTGGAATATGCCTTTGCTGAGCACTTCCTAAAATGTCTTTGAAAAACTTTCACTGCTCATCAACTGTCCCACCATAAAATCTTTGTTTCCAGTCTACTTTATCCAGTTTCTCCCTCATTCTATTTTAGTTCCCCGTGTTCAGGCACAGGACCAAGGTATTAGATTTTATCTTCACACTCTCCATATGTATTCTAACTTCAACCATACAGTGATCACTTCTTCCAAGAGGATCCCTAACTCTGAGATCATTAATTATTCCTGTCCCATTGCACAGGGGCCAGATTTTGGATAGCTTGCGCCTTGTCAGTTACATTTCATACTGTTCAAAAAAACTATCCTGGATACATTTATTGAACTCCTCAAGGCTACCTTGACTGAGCTGGTTCAACCAATCTACATGTAGATTAAAATCACCCATGGTAATAGACATGCCATATTTACAGGCATTAGTTATTTCTTTGTTTATTGCCCATCCCAATGTGATGCCTACACACTGCGCCTATCAGTGAATTTCTTGTTAGAATTTTGAAAGAATCATTCCTGTTTCTCCTAATATACAGCAATAACAACAACTACTTGCATTGTATGGATTCTTTCACAATGGTAAATCTCCTAAGGTGCTTCATGGATGATCAAAACATTGATGAAGGAGAATGATTTTAAAATACATCTTAAAGAAGGATAGAGAAGGTTAGGGAGGGTTTTCCACAGACTTCTTCCCTTGACAGCTCAAATTGTGGAGTGACGCAGATGGGGTGGGTTGAAAAGGGAATGTACAAAGGGGAAATGGAGGAGCGTAGGCAGTGCATAAGGTCTTAAGGATAGAGGAGGTTCCAGACTGAGTCTGTCTGTCATAGACAGTATGGCTGCCTCATGGAGTTTGAAGCACCACAATGGGCCCATGCATGTCATGTTAGTCAAGGAGAGTATAACGGTGGCTGAGAGAACTTTTGATGAGGACTTGTCTACTGAAATAGTATGGGCTGAGGTTAGAAACAGGAGAGGGGAGGTCACACTGCTTGGATTTTTTATAGGCCGCCACAGAGTTCCAGGGAGGGGGAAGAGAGGATTAGCAAAACTACTCTGGTTAGGAGTGAAAGTAACATGGTGGTCATTATGGGGGACTTTAACTTCCCCAACATTGACTGGAAATGCTATAACTCTAGTACGTCGGATGGATCAGTTTTTGTCCAACGTGTACAGGAGGGTTTCCTGACACAGTATGTCGAAGGGCTGACAAGAGGGGAGGCCACATTGGATCTGATGCTTGGTCATGAACCGGACCACGTGTTTGATTTAGGTGATCACTTTGGTGAGAGTGATCATAATTCAGTTATGTTTAGTTTAGCGATGAGAAGGGATAGGTACATGCCACAGGTGAAGACTTATCGATGGGGCAGTGGCAATTATAATGCGATTCAGCAAGAATTAGGATGTATAGGATGGGGTAGCAGTGGATGCAGACAATGGAAATGTGGAGCTGGTTTAAGGAACAGATATTGCATATCCTTGATAGGTATGTCCCTGTCAGGCAAGGAGGAAATGATAAGGTAAGGGAACCGTGGTTTACCACAGAAATTGCATCTCTTGTTAAGAAGAAGTAGGAGGCTTATGTGTTGATGAGACAAATGGTACAGATGAGGCGATGGAGACTTACAGATCAGCTAGGAAGGATTTAAAGAGAGTTAAGAAGAGCAAAGAGAGGACACGAGCAGTCTTTAGCGAATAGAATAAAGGAGAACCCTAAAGCTTTATATAGGTATGTGAGGAATAAAGGATAGGGTAGAAATAGGGCCAATCAAAGACAGAAGTGGGAAGTTGAGTGTGGATACTGTGGAAATCGGAGAGGTGCTAAACGAACATTTCTCATTGGTTTTCACTCAGGAAAATTAGAATATTGTAGATAATAATGAGGTAGAAGATGTTAGACTAGAAAGGATCGAGGTTAGTTATGAACAGGTGTTATCAATTCTAGAAGGATTGAAAGTAGACAAGTCCCCTGGGCTAGATGGGATTTATCTGGAGATTGTCTGGGAAGCTAGAAAGAAGATAGCAAAAGCTTCGGCTTTGATATTGAGTTGTCATTGCCTAACAGTTCAGTACCAGAGGACTGGATGGTTGCAAATGTTATGCCCTTGATCAAGAAGGGTAGTAGAGATGACCCAGGTAATTATATACCAGTGAGCCTTACTTCTGTTGGAGGAAAGGTTTTGGAAAGGATTATAAGAGACACTATTTGTAATCATCTGGCAAACAACAATATGATTTCAAATCGTCAATATGGTTTCGTCAAGGGTAGGTCGTGTCTCACAAACCTCATTGAGCTTTTTGAGATGGTGACCAAGCATATAGATGAGGGTAGGGCAGTTGACATGATATACATGGATTTCAGTAAAGCCTTTGATAAGGTTCCACATGGTAGGCTGTTAGAGAAAATGCAGCAACATTGAATTGAGTGTGATTTAGCAGTTTGGATTAGAAACTGGCTTTCTGAAAGAAGGTAGTCAGAGGTGGATGATGGAAAATAATCAGCCTCCAATGCGGTTATTAGTGGTGTCAAGATAATACATGGCTTGGAGAGGGTGGACGCTAGGAAATTGTTTCCGTTAGGCGAGGAGACTAGGACCCGTGGACACAGCCTTAGAATTAGAGGGGGTAAATTCAGAACAGAAATGTGGAGACATTTCTTCAGCCAGAGAGTGGTGGGCGTGTGGAATTCATTGCCACAGAGTGCAGTGGAGGCTGGGACGCTCACTGTCTTCAAGGCAGAAATTGATAAATTCTTGATGTCACAAGGAATTAAGGGCTACGGGGAAAATGTGGTAAGTGGAGTTGAAATGCCCATCAGCCATTATTGATGGAGTGGACCCGATGGGCCGAATGGCCTTTACTTCTGCTCCTATGTCTTATGGTCTTATGGTGTGCCACAAGGATCTGTTTTGGGATCACTGCTGTTTGTCATTTTTATAAAAGTCTTAGATGCAGACATAGGTGGATGGATTAGTAAATTTGCAAATGAAACGAAAGTCAGTGGAGTAGTGGACAGTGTGGAAGAATGTTACAGGTTGCAGGGAGACTTGGATAAACTGCAGAATTGGGCTGAATGGTGGCAAATGGAGTTCAATGCAGCTAAATGTAAGGTGATGCACTTTGTGAAGAATAACAGGAAGGCAGAGTACTGGGTCAATAGAAAGATTCTTGGGTAGTGTAGATGTGCAGAAGGATGTTGGAGGCCATGTAGATGCCTGAAAGTTGCCACCCAGGTGTACAGTACTGTTAAAGCGGCATACAGTGTGTTAGGTTTCATTCGTAGATGGATTGAGTTCTGGAGCTGCAATATCATGCTGCAACAATACAAAACACTGGTGCAGCCATATTTGGAATATTGTGTGCAGTTCTGGTGCTCATATTTCTGGAAGGATGTGGAAGCATGGGAAAAGGTGCAGAGGATATTTACCAGGATGTTGTGTGGTCTGGAGTAAAGGCCTTATGAGGAAAGGTTGAGAGACTTGAACGTGTTCTAATTGGCAAGAAGGCTAAGAGAGGATTTGATAGAGACATACAAGATGATCAGAGGCTTAGATAGGGTAGACAGTGAAAGTCTTTTTCCTAGCATGATGACATTAGTGTGTATGAGGGGGCATATCTGCAAATTGAGGAGTGATAGATTTAAGACAGATGTCATAGGCAGGTTCTTTACTCAGAGTGGTTAGGGCATGGAATCCACTACTTACTAATATAGTCAACTCAGCCACATTAGGTAGATTTAAACAATCCTTTAGATAAGCACATGGGTGATTTCAGGATAGTGTAGGGGGACGAGCTGAGAATAGTTCACAGGTTGGCGCAACATCAAGGATCGAACTGTATTGTTTTCTGACTATTGTGCTACAAGAGATTTTTACTGTCTAAAACAGTGATGGATCTTGTATTGTGGGCTTACGAGGTGTCACTGATCTCTACCAAACATGCACGAGGTAGAGAATGCTGCCTGACTTGCTGCGCTTTTCCAGCAACACATTTTTCAGCTCTGATCTCCAGCATCTCCTCCCAATCCTTTCCAGCTCAATAATATCCTTCCTATTACTGGGCGACCAGAACTGGACACAGTATTCCAGAAGAGGACTCACCAATGGCCTGTGTAATCTCAATATGACTTCCCAACTCTTATATCCAAAGGACTGAGCAATGAAAGCAAGTGAGGTAAGCACCTTTTTTTAAACTATCCTGTCTCTCCATGTTGCAAACTTCAAAGAATTATGTAGCTGAACCCTGAGGCCCCTCTGTTCTACAACACCACTGTAGGTCTTGCCATTAATTGTATAAGCCCTGCCCGTGTTTGTTGTACCAAATGCATTACCTCGCAATTATTCAGATTGAACTCCACCTACAGTTTTTCAGCCATTCACACATTTCATCAGGATCCCTTTGTAATCTCAGAAAACCTTCTTCACTGTCCACAGTGCCACCCTCCAGTCTAACAGCCTATCACACATAGCACAAATATCTCTGCTGGGGTCCCTACAATTTCTTCACCAGCTTCCCACAATGTCCTGAGACATTGATCAGGTCCTGGGGATTTATCTACCTTTGTGTTTTAAAACCTCCAGCACCTCCTTTTCTATAATGTGGACTCATTTCAAGACATTGAGTCATAGAGATGTACAGCACGGAAACAGGCCCTTCGGACCAACTCCTGCATGATGTTTCTAGTCACATTTGCCACAATTTTGCCAATATCCCTCTGAACCTTTGCTATTCATACATCCATCCCCATGCCTTTTAAATGTATTTGTATCAGCCTCCACTCTTGGCTCTGGCAGCTTATTCCATCCACTCTGCGGGAGCCAGTTGTCCTTTAGATCCCTTTGAAAAGTTTCCCTCGCCTGGAGAAATGACCTTGTCTATTGACCCTGTCGATGACCATCATGATTTTAAACACCTTTTATCGGTTAACTCCTCAGCCTCCCATGTTCAACTGAAAACAGCCCCAGCCTATTCAGGCTTTTCCCTGAAGCGCAAACCCTCCAACCCTGGCAACATCTTTGATCATTTCTTCTGAATCCTTTCATGTCCCACGACATCCTCCCGATGGCATTGAGACCAGAATTGCACACAGTATTCCAATAGTGGTCAGGCCAAACACTGTTTAGTTCCCTGATCGCCCCTGTCTTTATCCACAGTAAGTTCCGAAGTGAAATATTTGTTTCGGATCTTGTAGTTTCACACATCGTTAGCTTCAATGATCACTAAGGATACCGGGTTTGTCACTAGCTCTTCTTTTGCTCTTAATACACTTTTAGAGTCTCTTTGGATTCTCCTTAACTTTCTCTGCCAAATCTATCTCATGTCCCCTTTTTACATTCCTGATTTCCATCCTAAATATATTTCTACAGCCCCGATGCTCCTGAAGGGATTCCCTTGAGTCAGCCAGTTATATCTGACATGTGACCCCTTTTTTCTTGACCACAGCCTCGAAACTCAGCCAGTGTTTCCTAATTCAGTCAGCATTGAGCTGCACACTAACAGGAACACGCTGGCGCTAAACGCTCCTTTTATCTCGGTTTTAAAATATTCCTACTTGCCAGACTTCCCTTTATCTGCAAATAGCCTCCCCAGATCTACTTTAAAAATTGTGGGGTTATCCGTTTTTGGCGAATACATTGTATAGGTGTTTTTCTTCCTCTTTTTGCAGTTCTGGTGTACTGCAGTGTGTCATGACCCTTTTGAACAGTGTCTTGATGCAACTTCCTTTGTGTGTGTTGGGGTGGTTGCTTTTGTAGTTCAGGACTCGTTCTGTGTGTGTGGTTTTCCTGTATACCTTTGTGGTGAATTCTCCGTTCGGTGTTCTCTGTACCGTCACGTCTAGGAATGGGAGTTGGGTGTCCTTTCCTTCCTCTCTCGTGAATCGGATTCCTGTGGGTGTGGCGTTGATGATCCGCTGTGTGTTCTCTATTTCTGTGTTTTTAATGATTACAAAGGTGTCATCCACATATCTGACCCAGAGTGCGGGTTGAATTTGCGGTCAGAATGTGTGTTCTAATCTTTGCATTACCACTTCTGCTATAAGTCCAGAGATGGGTGAGCCCAGGGGTGTGCCGTTGATTTGCTCATATATTTGGTTGTTGAATGTGAAGTGTGTTGTGAGGCACAGGTCCAGTAGTTTGAGTATGCCGTCTTTGTTGATAGGTTCACCGTCCTGTTGTCTGTTCTGTATGTTCAGCAGGTTGGCTATTGTTTCTCTGGCTAGGGTTTTGTCGATAGAGGTGAACAGTGCCGTTACATCGAATGAGACCATAGTTTTTTTCTTGTCTATGTGTATATTTCTGATGATGTCCAAGAATTCCTGTGTTGATTGTACAGAGTGTCTGGATCCGCTGATTAGGTGTTTCAGTTTCTGCTGTAGTTCTTTAGCCAGTTTGTGTGATGGTGTCCCAGGTAGTGATACTATGGGTCTGAGTGGGATGTCTGGTTTGTGTACTTTAGGTAGTCCATAGAATCTGGGAGTGCTGTTGCTTTCAGGTTTCATTCTCTGTAGGTCAAACCTGGTTATCTCTCCGTTTTTTGTAGATTTCTCAGTGTGTTGTTTATCCGATTGGTGAGCTGTGGGGTGAGGTCAAACTCCACGCAATTTCATCCACAGATGCCTCAGGGAAAGACAATGGAACGAGGACATGCCACAAACCAAAGGACTAGCCACACTACCATACATCAAGAACATTTCTGAACTGACAGCCAGACTACTGTGACCACTAGGACTCATAACAGCACACAAACCAACAGCCACTCTCAGACAACAACTCACCAGGACGAAGGACCTGACACCCAGCATGAGCAAAACCAATGTAGTGTACAAAATCCCATGCAAGGACTGTACAAAACACTACATAGGACAAACAGGAAGACAGCTAACAATCCGCATCCATGAACACCAACTCGCCACGAAATGCCACGACCAGCTATCCTTAGTAGCCACACACGCAGATGACAAGCAACGTGAGTTCGACTGGGACAACACTACTATTATAGGACAAGCCAAACAGAGAACAGCCAGGGTATTCCTAGAGGCATGGCACTCATCCACAGTTTCAATCAATAAGCACATCGACCTGGACCCAATATACTGGCCACTGCAACGGACAGCTGGAACTGACATCCGGAAGCGGCAGGTACAAACCACTATAAATGCCGGAGGAAAGATCACAGAAGCGCTTCACAGGAGGCTCACTGAGGATGTCACCTAGACAGGGGACGAAACGTCTGCAACACCAATTCCCAACTCGGCGAACAGAACCACAAAAATGAGCACCCGTGCCACAAATCTTCTCAGAAACTTTGAAGCCCTTTAGACTGTACAAAGCTCCGTCATGAACAAGCCACCATCTCTGTTTCCTTTGCCTTCTTCAGTGTCTGCAACTCTCGCTGTATCTTCCAGTAACGTTCTTTAGTTACTGCAGGTCTGCCTAGCTCCCCAGATAACCTGTTTCATCCCCTACAGCTCCCTCAATCACTATAACACCCTCTTCTCTGTCTAAGCCTCCTCTTTCCCACTTTCTTCCAGGCACAACGGCGATCCTGAAAGAGAGCAGTGCGGAATGGGATGTTATAAATCGCAGCTGAGGTTTGATGCCGACCATTACCTTGGAGTCACAAGGGGAGAGACCCTGAGCGAGTGCAGCACAAAGCGGGAGAATATAAATCAGCAGCGAGGGTCACTGCCGACTGGGACCTGGATTTGGATAAAAAGCAGAGCAGGAGGCTCGAAATCAGCACCGAGTCACAGAGGGAGTGACCGTGTGAGGGAGCAACTTGGAACAGGAGCTTGAGGCCGACTCACACCTGGGAGAATATAAATCAGCACTGAGGATCGAGGCCTAGTTGTACCTGGGAGTCACAGAGACGGTGACCCTGTGAGGGAGCAGACTGGAGTGAGAACTGGACGATTACACGTCCGAGGAGACACATCACTGTGTGTGCACGTGTCCCTCCATTGTTCTGTGTTTGTGTGTGTGTATGTGTGTGTGTGTGCGTATGTCTGCATGTCTCCCTCCCTCACTTTGTGTGTGTGTCCCCTCGTTTGTGTGTGTCCTCTCGCTTTCTGAGCACATGTCCCATCCTCGCTGTGTGTGCGTGTCTCAACCTCGCTCTGTGTGTGTGTGTGTGTGTGTGTGTGTGACCCTCTTGCTGTGTGTGAGGGTGTCCTCCCCTCGCTCTGTATGTGTGTGTATGCCTATCACTCACTCACTGTGTGTCCCTCCCGCGCTGTGTGAGTATGTGTGTGTGCATGTCCCTCTCTCACTGTGTGCGTGTCGCTCTTGCTGTGTGTGTCCCTCATCCTGTGTGTGTGTGTGTGTCCCTCCCTCGCTGTGTGTGTGTGTCCCTCCCTCGCTGTGTGTGTGTGTGTCCCTCCCTCGCTGTGTGTGTGTCCCTCCCTCGCTGTGTGTGTGTGTGTCCCTCCCTCGCTGTGTGTGTGTGTGTGTCCCTCCCTCGCTGTGTGTATGTGTCCCTCCCTCACTGTGTGTGTGTGCGTCCCTCCCTCGCTGTGCGTGTGCATGTCCCTCGCTCGCTGTGCGTGTCCCTCGCTTGCTGTGCGTGTCCCTCGCTCGCTGTGCGTGTCCCTCGCTCGCTGTGTGTATGTGTGCGCGCATCTCTCGCTTGCTGTGCGTGTATGTTTCCCTTCCTCTCGTGTGTACGTGTCACACTCTCTCATTATGTGTTTGTGTGTACCCCCTTCGCTGCGTGTTTCTCACTGGCTGTGTGTGTGGTGTCCCTCCTTCACTCTGTGTGTGAGAGTGTCTCCCTCCCTTGCTGTGAGTGTGCGTTCCCCCTCCTCGCTGTGTGTCTGTGTGTGTGTGTGTGTGTGTGTGTGTGTGTGTGTCTCACTCCCTTGCTGTGAGCGTGCGTGTCCCCCCTCGCTCTGTGTGTGGGGGCCCCCTCTCGCTGTGTGTGTGTGTGTGTGTGTCTCCCTCCCTCGGTGTGAGTGCGCGTGTCCCCCCTCATTGTTTATGTGTGTGCGCTTGTCCCTCCCTCACTGTGTATGTGTGAGTTCCCCCCCCCCTTGCTCTGTGTGTGTGTGTCCCTCTTGGTGTGCGTGTGTGTGCGTGTCCCTCCCTCGCTGTATGTGTGCGTGTCCCTCCCTCGCTCTGTGTGTGTGTGTCGCTCCCTCGCTGTGTGTGTGCGTGTCCCTCCCTCGCTGTGTGTGCATGTCCCCCTCTTGCAGTGTGTGTCTGTGTTTGTGTGCTTCCACATGCACGTGTGGCTCCCTCGCTGTCTGTGTGTGTGTGCGTGTGCGTGTGTGTCCCTCCCTCGCTCTGTGTGTGTGCGTGTGTGTCTCCCTCCTTCGCTTTGTGTGTGTGTGTGTGTGTGTGTTTGTGTGGTCCCACCCTCGCTATCTGTATGTGTGAGTTTCCCCCCTTGCCCTGTGTGTGTGTGGCCCTCTCTCGCTGTGTGTGTGTGTGTGTGTGTGTGTGTCTGTGTTCGTCTTGCTGTGCATGTGTGCACGTGGCCCTCCCTCGCTGTGTGTGCATGTGTCGCCCCCTCGCTATGTGTATGTGTGTGTGTCTCTCCCTCGGTCTCTGTGTGTGTGCGTGTCCCTCCCTTGCCGTGTATTTGTGTGTCCCTCTCTCGCTGTGTGCCTGTGTTTGTGTGCTTACGCATGCGCGTGTCCCTCCCTCGCTGTGTGTGCATGTCCCCTCTTGCTGTGAGCATGTGTGTCACTATTGCAGTGTATGTGACTGCCCCTCCCTCGCTGTGTGCATTTGTGTATAACCCTCCCTTGTGTGTGTGCATGTCCCTCCCTCGATGTGTGTGTGTGCATGTCGTTCCCTCCCTCGCTCTGTGTGTGTGTGTGTGTGCATGTGTTCCCTCCCTCGCTGTGTGGGCGTGTCCATCCCTCGCCGTGTGTGCGCTTGTCCCTCCCTCACTCTGCGTGTGTGTGTTCCTCGCTCTCTGCATGTCTCAGCAAGTCCCTCCCTTGCTGTGAGTGCCCCTCGCTCGCTTTGTGTGTGTGTGTCTCGCTGTGTGTATGTCCCTTCCTCATTGTGTTTGTGTATGTGTCACACTCTCACAGTATGTGTTTGTGTGTGTGTCCCTTCGCTGCGTGTCCCTCACTCGCTGGTTGCGTGTGTGTCACTCCCTCACGTGTGTATGTCTCTCTCTCTCTCGCTCTGTGTGTGCGTCTCCCTCCCTCGCTTTGAGTGTGTGTGTGTGTCTTCATCCCTCCCTCTCTGTCTGTGTGTGTGTGTGTGTGTGTGTGTATGTGTCCTTCCCTTGCTGTGTGCGCATGTCCCTCCCTCGCTGTGTGCTCATGTCCCTCCCTCGCTGTGTGCGCTTGTCCCTCCCTCGCTGTGTGCGCTTGTTCCTCCCTCGCTGTGTGCGCTTGTCCCTCCCTCGCTGTGTGCGCGCATCCCTCCCTCGCTGCATGTCTCAGCAAGTCCCTCGCTCGCTGTGCGTGTATGTGTGTTTGTGACCCTCCCTCGCTGTGTGTGCTTGTCCCTCCCTCGCTGTGTGTGCGCGCATTCCTCCCTCGCTGCATGTCTCAGCAAGTCCCTCGTTCGCTGTGCGTGTATGTGTGTGTGTCCCTTCCTCGCTGTGTGTGTGTACGTATCACATCCTCATTGTATCTGTTTGTGTGTCCCCCCTTCACTGCGTGTCCTTCACTCGCTGTTTGAGTGTGTGTCACTCCATCGCGTTGTATGTATGTTTCTCTCTCGCTGTGTGTGTGCATATCCCTCCCTCGCTCTGTATGTGTGTTTACGTGCGTGTTCCTCCGTGTGTGTGTGTAAAAGTGTGTCTCCCTCCCACGCTGTGAGTGTGCGGGTCCTCCTCGCTTTGTGTGTGTACGTGCCCCCCCTCACTGTATCTGTGTGTGAGTGTTCGTCCCTCCCTCGCTGTGTGCGTGTGTGTGTCCCTCCCTGGCTGTGTGTGCGCATGTCCCTCTCTCGCTGTGTGTGTCTCTCTCTCTCGCATTGTGTGTTTCTGTTTGTGTGCTTGCGCATGTGCGTGTCCCTCCCTTGCTGTGTGTGTGTGTCCCTCTTGCAGTGTATGCGCATGTCCCTCCCTCGCTTTGTATGTGTGTGTATCCGTCTAGCTGTCTGTGCGCATGTCACTTCCTCGCTCTTTGTGTGTGTGTGCATTCCTTGTGTGTGTGTGTGTGTGTGTGTGTGTCCCTCCATTGCACTTTGTTTATATCCCCCTCACTGTGTGATTGCATGTCCCCCCTCGTTGTGTGTGCGTGTCCCTCCCTCACTGTGTGAGTGCATGTCCCCTCTCGCTGTGTGTGCGTGTCCCCTCTCAATTCCTGTATACATGCCCTCCCCCTCGCCGTGTGTGTGCTTGTCCCTCCTTCCGTGTGTGTGTGTGTGTGTGTGTGTGTGTGTGTGTGTGTCCCTCCCTCGCTGTGTATGTGTGACTTTCCCCTACCTGCTGTGTGTGGATAGGTGTGTGTCCCTCTTGCTGTGCGTGGCCCTCCCTCGCTGCGTGTGCATGTGTCTCCACCTCGTTGTGTGTGCGCGTATCCCTCTCTTGCTCTGTGTGTGTGTTTGTGTCTAACTCTCCCGCGCTGTGTGTGCATGTCCCTCCCTGGCTGTGTGCGCGCGTGTCCCTCTCTTGCTGTGTGTGTGTCCGTGTGTGTGTGTCCTTCTTGCTGTGCGCGTGCGTGCGTGGCCCTCCCTGGCTGTGTGTGCATGTGTCTCACCCTCGCTGTGTTTGCGAGTGTCCCTCTCTTGCTCTGTGTGTGTGTGTGTGTGTGTGTGTCTGTGTGTGTGTCCCTCCCTCGCTGTGTGTGCGTGTTCTGCCCTGGCTGTGTGTGTGTGTGTGTGTCTCTCTCTCTCGCTGTGTGTGTTTCTGTTTGTGTGCTTGCGCATGTGTGTGTCCCTCCCTGGCTTTGTGTGTGTGTGTCCCTCTTGCAGTGTATGCGTATGTCCCACCCTCGCTTTGTGTGTGTGTGTGTCCCTCTGGCTGTGTATGCGCGTGTCACTCCTCGCTCTTTGTGTGTGTGTGTGCATCCCTTGTGTATGTGTGTGTGTGTGTCCCTCCATTGCACTTTGTGTATATCCCCCTCACTGTGTGATTGCATGTCCCTCCCTCGCTGTGTGTGCGTGTCCCTCCCTCACTGTGTGAGTGCATGTCCCCTCTCGCTGTGTGTGCGTGTCCCCTCTCAATTCCTGTATACATGCCCTCCCCCTCGCCGGGTGTGTGCTTGTCCCTCCTTCCCTCTGTGTGTGTGTGTGTGTGTGTGTGTGTATGTGTCCCTCTCCCTTGCTGTGTGTGCATGTCCTTCCCTCGCTGTGTTTGTGTGTCCCTCCCTCCCTCTGAGTGTTTGTGTGTGTGTGTGTGTGTGCACACGCGTGTCCCTCCCTTGCTGTGTGTGTCTCTCACTCGCTGTGTTTCTGCAGGTAACCCCCTCACTGTGTGTGTTTGCATGTCGCTCCCTCACTGTGTGTATCCCACAGTCGCTGTGTGTGCACGTGTCCCTCCCTTGCTCTGTGTTTGTGCGTGTGTCTATCTGTGCGTGTCCCTCCTTCGCTGTGTGTTTGTGTGTGTGTATCTGTGCGTGTCCCTTCCTCGCTTTGGGTGTGTGCTTCCGTCGTGTGTGTGTGTTTTTGTGTGTCTGCGGGTAACCCCCTCACTGTGTGTGTTTGTATGTCGCTCCCTCGCTGTGTGTTTGCGTCCCTCCCTCGCTGTGTGTGCACGCGTCCGTCCCTTGCTCTGTGTTTATGTGGGTGTATGTGTATCTGTGCGTGTCCCTCCCTCGCTTTGCGTGTGTGTATCCGTCCCTTGTGTGCGTGGGTGCATGTCTCTCCCTTGCTCTGTGTTTCTGTGTGTATGTATGTATGCGCGTCACTCCCTCACTTTGTGTGTGAGTCCATCCCTTGTGTGTGCGAGTGTGTGACCAGCTTGCTGTGTGCGTGTCTCACTCTTGCCGTGTCTGTGTATGTCCTCTCTCGCTGTGTGTGTGTGCCTCCTCTCAATTTCTGTGCACATGCCCTCCCCCTCGACATGTGTGTGCTTGTCCCTCCTTCGCGATGTGTGCGTGTCCCTCCCTTGCAGTGTATGTGCGTGTCCCTCCCTCACTGTGTGTCTGCGTGTATTCCCCTCACCGTAAGTGTGTGTGTTTGTCCCTCCCTCGTGTGTGTGTGTGTGTGTCTCTCCTTCGCTTTGCGTGTGTGTGTGTCCCCGTCTCTCGCAGTGTGTGTGTGTATCCCTCCCTCGCTGTGTGTCTGCGTGTATCCCCCTCACTGTGTGTATGTGCGTGTCCATCCATCGCTGTGTGCGTGTGTCCCTCTTGCTGTGCGTGTGTGTGCGTGGCCCTCCCTTGCTGAGTGTGCATGTGTCTCCACCTCGCTGTGTGTGCGTATACCCCTCTTGCTCTGTGTTTGTGTGTGTGTGTGTGTGTGTTTGCATGTGACCCTCCCTCGCTGTGTGCATGTCCCACCCTGGCTGTGTGTGCGCGTATCCCTCCCTTGCTCTATGTGTGTGTGTGTCCATCTTGCTGTGCGTGTGTGCGCGTGGCCCTGCCTCGCTGTGTGTCTGCGTGTATCCCCCTCACTGTGTGCATGTGCGTGTCCATCCATCGCTGTGTGCGTGTGTCCCTCTTGCTGTGCGTGTGTGTGCTTGGCCCTCCCTTGCTATGTGTGCATGTGTCTCCCCCTCGCTGTGTTTGAGAGTGTCCCTATCTTGCTCTGTGTGTGTCTGTGTGTGTCTCCCTCCCTCGGTGTGAGTGTGCGTGCCGCCCCTCACTGTGTATGTGTGCGCGCGTATCCTTCGCTTGCTGTGTATGTGCGTGTCCCTCCCTCACTGTGTATGCGTGAGTTTCCCACCCTTGCTCTGTGTGTGTGTGTGTGTGTGTCCTTCTTGATGTGCGTGTGTGTGCGTGGCCCTCCCTCTCTGTGTGCACGTGTACCTCCCTGGCTGTGTGCGCTTGTCCCCCTCTCGCTGTATATATCTGTGTTTGTGTGCTTCCTCATGCGCATGTCGCTCCCCCACTATATGTGCGTGTCCCTCCCTAGCTGTGTGTGTGTGTGTGTGTGCGCGCACGTGCGCGCCCTTCCCTCGCTGTGTGTGTGTGTGTCCCTCCCTCGCTGTGTGTGTGTGTCCCTCCCTCGCTGTGTGCGTGCGTGTCCCTCCCTCGCTGTGTGTGTGCGTGTCCCTCCCTCGCTGTGTGTGTGCGTGTCGCTCCCTCACTGTGTGTGTGCGTGTCCCTCCCTCGCTGTGTGTGTGTGTGTCCCTCCCTCGCTGTGTGTGTGTGTGTCCCTCCCTCGCTGTGTGTGTGCGTGTCCCTCCCTCGCTGTCTGTGTGCGTGTCCTTCCCTCGCTGTGTGTGGGCGTGTCGCTCTCTCACTGTGTGTGTGCGTGTCCCTCCCTCGCTGTGTGTGCGCGTGTCGCTCCCTCACTGTGTGTGTGTGTGTCCCTCCCTCGCTGTGTGTGTGTGTGTGTCGCTCCCTCACTGTGTGTGTGTGCGTGTCCCTCCCTCGCTGTGTGTGTGCGTGTCGCTCCCTCACTGTGTGTGTGTGCGTGCCCCTCCCTCGCTGTGTGTGTGCGTGTCCCTCCCTCACTGTGTGTGTGTGTGTGTGTGTGTGTCCCTCCCTCGCTGTGTGTGTGTGCGTGTCCCTCCCTCACTGTGTGTGTGTGGGTGTCCCTCCCTCGCTGTGCGTGTGTGTGTCCCTCCCTCGCTGTGTGTGTGTGTGTCCCTCCCTCGCTGTGTGTGCGCGTGTCCCTCCCTCACTGTGTGTGTGTGTGTCCCTCCCTCGCTGTGTGTGCGCGTGTCCCTCCCTTACTGTGTGTGTGTGTGTGTCCCTCCCTCACTGTGTGTGCGCGTGTCCCTCCCTCACTGTGTGTGTGTGTGTCCCGTTGCAGTGTGTGTTTGTGTGCTTCCACATGCACGTGTGGCTCCCTCGCTGTCTGTGTGTGTGTGTGTGCCCCTCCCTCGCTCTGTGTGTGTGTGTACCGCTTGCTGTGCGTGCGTGTCTGTGGCCTTCCCTTGCTGTGTGTGCATGTGTCGCCCCCTCGCTCTGTGTGTGTGTCCCTCCTTCACTTTGTGTGTGTGTGTGTGTGTGTGTGTGTGTGTGTGTTTGTGTGGTCCCACCCTCGCTGTCTGTATATGTGCGTGTCCCTCCCTCACTGTGTATGTGTGAGTTTCCCCCCTTGCCCTGTGTGCGTGGCCCTCCCGCGCTGTGTGTGTGTGTGTGTTTGTCTTGCTGTGCGCGTGGCCCTCCCTCGCTGTGTGTGCATGTGTCGCCCCCTCGCTATGTGTATGTGTGTGTGTGTCTCTCCCTCGGTCTCTGTGTGTGTGTGGTCCCACCCTCGCTGTCTGTATGTGTGCGTGTCCCTCCCTTGCCGTGTATTTGTGTGTCCCTCTCTCGCTGTGTGCCTGTGTTTGTGTGCTTGCGCATGCGCGTGTCCCTCCCTCGCTGTGTGTGCGTGTCCCCCTCTTGCTGTGAGTATGTGTGTCCCTCTTGCAGTGTATGTGACTGCCCCTCCCTCGCTGTGTGTGTTTGTGTATGACCCTCCCTCGTTGTGCGTGTGCATGTCCCTCCCTCGCTGTGTGTACGTTTCACTCCCTCGCTGTGTGTGTGTCCCTCCCTCGCTGTGTGTGTGTCCCTCCCTCGCCGTGTGTGCGCTTGTCCCTGCCTCACTCTGCGTGTGTGTGTTCCTCACTCTCTGCATGTCTCAGCAAGTCCCTCCCTTGCTGTGAGTGCCCCTCGCTCGCTGTGTGTGTGTGTGTCTCGCTGTGTGTATGTCCCTTCCTCATTGTGTGTGTGTATGTGTCACACCCTCACAGTATGTGTTTGTGTGTGTCCCTTCGCTGCGTGTCCCTCACTCGCTGGTTGCGTGTGTCACTCCCTCACGTTGTGTGTATGTGTCTCTCTCTCGCTCTGTGTGTGCATCTCCCTCCCTCGCTGTGAGTGTGTGTGTGTGTGTGTCTTCATCCCTCCCTCTGTGTGTGTGTGTGTGTGTGTGTGTGTGTGTAAAAGTGTGTTTCCCTCCCAAACTGTGAGTGTGCGGGTCCTCCTCGCCGTGTGTGTGTATCCCACCCTCACTGTATCTGTGTGTGTGTGTGTTCGTCCCTCCCTCGCTCTGTGTGTGTGTGTCTTGCAGTGTAAGCGCATGTCCCACCCTCGCTTTGTGTGTGTGTATCCGTCTGGCTGTGTATGCGCGTGTCACTCCCTCGCTCTTTCTGTGTGTGTGCATCCCTTGTGTATGTGTGTGTGTCCCTCCACTGCACTTTGTGTATATCCCCCTCACTGTATGATTGCATGTCCCCCCTCGCTGTGTGTGCGTGTCCCCTCTCAATTCCTGTATACATGCCCTCTCCCTCACCGTGTGTGTGCTTGTCCCTCCTTCCGTGTGTGTGTGTGTGTGGGTGTGTGTAAAAGTGTGTCTCCCTCTCACGCTGTGAGTGTGCGTGTTCTCCTCACTGTGTGTGTGCGTATGCCCCTTTGCTGTATCTGTGTGTGTGCCCGTCCCTCCCTCACTGTGTGTGTGTGTATGTGCCCCCCCTCACTGTATCTGTGTGTGTGTGTGTCCCTCCCTCGCTGTGTATGTGTGAGTTTCCCCTACTTGCTGTGTGTGGGTGGGTGTGTGTCCCTCTTGCTGTGCGTGGCCCTCCCTCGCTGCGTGTGCATGTGTCTCCACCTCGTTGTTTGTGCGCGTAGCCGTCTCTTGCTCTGTGTTTGTGTCTAACTCTCCCTCGCTGTGTGTGCATGTCCCTCCCTGGCTGTGTGTGCGCGTGTCCCTCTCTTGCTGTGTGTGTGTGTGTGTGTGTGTGTGTGTGTGTGTGTGTGTGTGTGTGTGTCTCCTCCTTGCTGTGCGCGTGCGTGCGTGGCCCTCCCTGGCTGTGTGTGCATGTGTCTCACCCTCGCTGTGTTTGTGAGTGTCCCTCTCTTGCTCTGTGTGTGTGTGTGTCCCTCCCTCGCTGTGTGTGCATGTCCCTCCCTGGCTGTATGTGTGTGTGTCTCTCTCTCTCGCTGTATGTGTTTCTGTTTGTGTGCCTGCGCATGTGCGTGTCACTCCCTTGCTCTGTGTGTGTGTGTGTGTGTCCCTCTTGCAGTGTATGCTCATGTCCCACCCTCGCTTTGTGTGATTGTGTCCCTCTGGCTATGTCCGCGCGTGTCACTCCCTCGCTCTTTGTGTGAGTGTGCGTCTCTTGTGTATGTGTGTGTGTCCCTCCATTGCACTTTGTGTATATCCTCCTCACTGTGTGAGTGCATGTCCCCTCTCGCTGTGTGTGCGTGTCCCTCCCTCACTGTGTGAGTGCATGTCCCCTCTCAATTCCTGTATACATGCCCTCCCCCTCGCCGTGTGTGTGCTTGTCCCTCCTTCCGTGTGTGTGTGTGTGTGTGTGTGTGTGTGCGTGTGTGTCCCTCCCTTGCTGTGTATGAGCGTGTCCCTCCCTCGCTTTGTGTGTTTGTGTATGTTCCTCCCTTGCTGTGTGTGCATGTCCTTCCCTCGTTGTGTTTGCGTGTCCCTCCCTCGCTCTGAGTGTTTGTATGTGTGGGTGTGTGTGGGTGTGCGCGCGCATGTACCTCCCTTGCTGTGTGTGTCTCTCGCTCGCTGTGCGTGTGTGTGTCCCTTCCTCGCTGTATGTGTGTGTGTGTGTGTATGTATGTGCGCGTGTCCCTCCATCACTGTGTGTGTCCCCCTCTTGCTGTGCATTTGTGTGTGTGGCCCTCCCTCGCTGTGTGTGCATGTGTCTCCTCCTCGCTGTGTGTGTGCGCATGTCCCTCTCTTGCTGTGTGTGTGTGTGTGTCTCTCACTGTGTGTGTCTGTGTCTGTGTTTGTGTGCTTCCTCATGCGCGTATCACTCCCTCACTGTGTGTGCGTGTCCCTCCCTTGCTGTTGCTGTGTGTATGTGTGTCCCTCCCTCACTCTGTGTATATGTGTCCCTCCCTCGCTCTGTGTGTGTGCATGTGTGTCCCTCCCTCGCTCTCTGTGTGTATGTGTGTCCCTCTCTCGCTCTCTGTGTGTATGTGTGTCCCTCCCTCGCTCTGTGTGTGTGTGTGTGTCCCTCCCTCGCTGTGTGTGTGTGTGTGTGTGTGTATGTGTATCTCTCTCTCGCTCTCTGTGTGTACATGTGTGTCCCTCTCTCGCTCTGTGTGTGTATGTGTCCCTCCCTCACTGTGTGTGTGCATGTGTGTCCCTCCCTTGCTCTGTGTGTGTATATGTGTCCCTCTCTCACTCTGTGTGTGTGCATGTGTGTCCTTCCCTCGCTCTGTGTGTGTATGTGTGTCCCTCTCTCACTCTGTGTCTGTGCATGTGTGTCCTTCCCTTGCTCTGTGTGTGTGTATGTGTGTCCCTCTCTCGCTCTGTGTGTGTATGTGTGTCCCCCCCTCGCTGTATGTGTGTGTATGTGTGTCCCTCCCTAGCTCTGTGTGTGTGTATGTGTGTCCCTCACTCGCTCTGTTGTGTGTGCATGTGTGTCCCTCCCTCACTCTGTGTGTGTGTGTGCATGTGTGTCCCTCCCTCGCTCTGTTGTGTGTGTGGTCCCACCCTCGCTGTGTGTGTGTGCGTGTTCTTCCCTCGCTGTGTATGTGTGAGTTACCCCCTTGTTCTGTGTGTGTGTGTCTCTTGCTGTGCGTGTGTGTGTGGCCCTCCCTCGCTGTGTGTGCGCGTGTCCCTGTCTTGCTGTCTGTGTGTGTGTTTGTGTGTGTCCATGTCCCTCACTGGCTGTGTGTGTGCATGCCCCTCTCTCACTGTGTGTCTGTGTTTGTGTGCTTGCGCATGTGCGTGTGCTTCCCTCGCTGTGTGTACGTGTCCCCCTCTTGCTGTGAATGTGTGTCCCTCTTGCAGTGTATGTGGGTGTCCTTCATTCATGGGGTGTGCGTGTGTGTGTGTGTGTATGCATGTGCGTCCCTCCCTCACTGTTTATGTGTCAGTTTCCTTCCCTGTATGTGTGTGTGTGTATGTGTGCTAGTCTTGCTGTGCGTGTGTGTGTGTGGTCCTCCCTCGCTGTGTGTGCATGTGTCTCCCTCTCGCTGTTTCTGCGCGTGTCCCTCTCTTGCTGTGTGTGTGTGTGTTTTGCGTGTGTCCATGTCCCTCCCTGGCTATGTGTGTGCGTGTCCCTCTCTAGCTGTGTGTCTGTGTCTGTGTTTGTGTGCTTGAGCATGCGCGTGTCCATCTCTCGCTGTGTGTGTGTGTCCCCTCTTGCTGTGAGTTTGTGTGACCCTTTTACAGTGTATGTGAGTGTCCTTCCTTCGCTGCGTGTGTGTGTATATGTGTGTCACTCCGACACTGTGTGTGTCCCTCCCTTGCTGTGTGTCTGCGTGTATGTGTGCATGTCCCTCCCTCGCTTTGTGCGTGTGTGTGTGCGCCTCTTGCTGTGTGTGCGTGTGTCACTCCGTCGCTCTGTGAGTGTGTCCGTACCTTGTGTGTGTGTGTGTCCCTCCCTTACTCTTTGTGCATATCCCCACCATTGTGTGTCCGTATCGCCCCTCGCTGTGTGAGTGCCTGTCCCCCCTTGCTGTGTGTGCGTGTGCCCCTCCCTCGCCATGTCTGTGCGTGTCCCCTCTCACTGTGTGTGCATGCCCCCTCTCAATTTCTGTGCACATGCCCTCCCCCTCGCCGTGTGTCTGCGTGTCTCTCCTTCCCTGTGTGTGTACATATCCCTCCCTTGCTGTTTATGTGCGTGGCCCTCTCTCGCTCTGTGTGTTTTTGTATATCCCTCCCTCGCTGTGTGTGTGTGTCCGTCCCTTGAGTGTGTGATTGCGTGACCACCTTGCTGGGTGCGTGTGTCCCACCCTTGCCATGTCTGTGTGTCCCCTCTCGCTGTGTGTGTGTGTCGCCTCTCAATTTCTGTCCACATGCCCTCCCCCTCGACATGTTTGTGTTTGTCCCTCCTTCGCAGTGTGTACATGTCCCTCCATTGCAGTGTATGTGCGTGTCCCTCCCTCACTGTGTGTCTGCGTGTATTCCCCTCACCGTACGTGTGTGTGTTTGTCCCTCCCTCGCTGTGTGTGCATGTCCTTCCCTCACTGTGTGTGTGTGTGTGTGTCCCTTCGCTGCGTGTCTGTGCTTGTCCCTCCCTCGCTGTGTGTGTACCTTCACTGCATGTCTATGCGTGCCTCTCCCTTGCTGTGTATGTGTATGTGTGTGTCTCCCTCGCTGTGTGTGTCCCTTCTTCGTTGTCTGCGTGTTCCCCTTCGTTGCGTGTCTGTGCATCTCCCTTCCTCGTTGTGTGTGTGTGCCCCTCCCTTGCTGTGTGTGTGCGTGTCCCTCCCTCGCTGTGTGTGTGTCCCTCCCTCGCTGTGTGTGTGTGTGTGTGTGCATGTCCTTCTCTCGCTGTGTGTCTGCGTGTATCCCCCTCACTGTGTGCGTATGCATGCCCCCCCTTTGCTGTGTGTGTCCGTGTCCCTCCCTCGCTGTATGAGTGCGTGTCCCTCCCTCGCTGTGAGTGTGTGTGTGTCCCTCCCTCGCTGTGAGAGTGCGTGTCCCTCCCTCGCTGTGTGTGTGTGTGTGTGTGTCCCTCCCTCGCTGTGTGTGTCCCAGCCTTGCTGCGTGTATGCGTGTCCCTCCCTCGCTTCATGTGTGCGTGTCCCTCCCTCACTGCGTGAGTCCCTCCCTCGATTTGCGTGTGTGTGTCCCTCCCTCTGTGTGTCTGCGCGTATCCCTCTCACTGTGTGTGAGTGCATGTCCCTCCCTCACTGTGTGTGTCCCTCCCTCGCTATGTGTGTGTGTGTGTCCCTCCCTCGCTGTGTGTGTGTGCATGTCCTTCCCTCGCTGTGTGTCTATGGGTATCTCCCTCACTGTGTGTGTTTGTGTGTCGCGTCGCTCCCTTGCTCTCTGTGTGTGTGTGTGTGTCCAATATTTGCACCATCAGTGGATTGGCGATCATAAATTGACTGTGGTATTCAGGAATGTGTGGTTTAAGTAAGTTCATCACCAGAAATGCAGGGTTTAATGTACAGGTCAAGGGGTGGGTCTGGATAGGATGCTCTTCAGAGGTTTGGAATGGACTGGTTGGGCCGAATGGCCTGGTTCCACACTATGGCGATTCTATTCAGGTTATTGTCCAGCCCTGTCAACCATCCCCGTCTCTTACATCTTGCCTTATCCCCAATATTCTCCTTAACACTGTAATCTCCTGCAGACTCTAAAACACTCCTTGGCGATGTAAGCTTCTCCAGTCCTTGCAAAGATCGATATGTCTGTCACCTCTTCCTGCGTTTAGAACCCTCCCTATAACTATTACCATTTGGTACAGCACTCCCAATCATTGTTCCTTCTTGAAACTCCCATAAACATTTGTATCTCTGAAAGCTCATCTGGACTATCTCAACTTTATGGGCGGCACGTTGGCACAGTGGTTAGCACTGCTCCCTCACAGCGCCAGAGACCCGGGTTCAATACCCACCTCAGGTGACTGACAGTGCGGAGTTTGCACGTTCTCCCCGTGTCTGCGTGGGTTTCCTACGGGTGCTCCGGTTTCCTCCCACAGTCCAAAGATGTGCAGGTCAGGTGAATTGGCCATGCTAAATTGCCCGTAGTGTTAGGTAAGGGGTAGATGTAGGGGCATGGGTGGGTTGCGCTTCGATGGGGCAGTGTGGACTTGTTGGGCCGAAAGACCTGTTTCCACACTGTAAGTAATCTAATCTAATCTAAAACTTCCCTTTGACAGTTACGTGCTGAGACCTGCTCTATATCAGTGAAGTAATTAAGTCTTGGCAACACTCACTGTTATAACCTCCCTCCAGCCTTACAGCACTGAGGATCTGTAGAAGCTCTTTTCAACCCGACATCTCTGTGTCTGTAATCTCCTCCACTCCCCATAATACATTCTCTCTGAGCCTCTCTGTAGTCCACTAAACACTCCCTAACACTGTCTGTATCACAGTAACCTTCACCAAAAACACAACCTTCTCGATCTGTGTAAATCCCTACACCGGTCCCTGTCCCTCTCAGCTCCGTCTAACAATACAACCCTCCATGTCTGTGTATTCACCTTCAGTCTCTACTCACCTCCCTCTCTGTGTAACCTTCTCCATGCATTTTTGCTTCAGTCTCTTCAACTGTCCCTGTCAGTGTAACCTCTTCCAGACGCAAAAACTCTCCTCTTTTTGACTTACTCAGACCACACAACCCTCACTATCTATAACCTACTCCTGTCTGAGAAACCTACCTCTGCAAATTGCTCCAACTCTTCCACTCTCCATAAACTCTTACATCCCTCCCTATCTACCAAGTCTCTTCCAGTCCCTAAACACCAACAGTCTGTGGAGACCCGACCACCATCCCTATCAGTGTAATCCTCTCAGGTCTCTGCAGTATTCCTGATCTGTCAAACTCACTCCATGCCTGTGCCTCTCCCAATCCAGTCCCTACAAAATCCACTATCTATTTAACACCCTCCTGTCACTATCATCCCCATGTCAATGTAAGCTCCTCCTGTGTCTCCACCATCCACCCATCTTCATAACCTTGTCCAGCTCTTACACCACTATCTGTTTAAACGTCACCCTCCCCTACAACGTCCTCCTGTTTGTGCTATGCTCTCTTATCTGTGAAACTGTTTCTGACCAAAATTGTTATCCCTGTCTCTGAAAAGTAATCCAGATTCCACAGCCTCCGTAACCCCCAGAACCTAAGCCTTCCTATGTCTATAAACATCTTCAGTCACGACTACCCTGCATATCTGTGTTTGTTCTTCCAGTCGATACAAACAACTTTATCTCTGTAATCTGCTCAGCTCCCTAAAACAGTCCCTGTCTGTGATCCAGCCCTGGCCTACAAACATCGTGATCCCTGTAAACCTCTCCATCCCTCCCAACATTCCCATCTCCATGAGCCCGTCAGCCCTACAGCTCTCTACATTTCTGTAACCTCCTGTGGGTCTATGGTCCTCCCTCCCTGTGAAACCACCTCCAGCCCCCACATCCCTCCCAATCTGGGTCGTCTGCTCCAGATCAGACCATTGCTGTCTCTGCAAACACCTCCACTCCTGACAACTCTTCCCATTTGTGTAACCTCGTTCAGATCCCATACTCTCCAGCTTCCTGAATTCTCTTTCTGCATTGCAACCAAAACCACATGTTTATGTAATATCCACCAGTGCTTTACACCCTCCCCATCTCAGTAACCTCTTGCAGCCCTAACAAAACATCTAAACTGTGAAACCTCTCATTTCCCTACAATCCTCCCTCCCTCCCTCTTCAAATGCCTTCATCACCATCAAACGACACAATTACTGAAGCCTCCTTTTGGCACTGCAAACCTCCTAATGTCTGCAAAATCCTCCAGTCCTGATATTCATCTCTGTCTCTGTAACTCCCACCACCCTCCAGTGTCCTTCTGGGGAACATGGCAGAGGAGGGAAGGTTTGTGAAGTCCGAGCCATGTTCCGGAGATAGAATTCTTGGAATTACAGATTTGGTCGAATGTCTGTGGTGTGCAGATTATTTGCGAGGACTCTAAAGACAGGATTTATGACTACTTGGAAAACCATTGTTAAATTAGCCACCGTCAGTATGGGTTTGTGAGGGGTCAGGTCATGCCTCACAAACCTTATTGAATTCTTTGAGGATATGGAAGAATATGTTGCTGGCTCATTCAGAAAAGAAGGAAAATTGGGATAAAGGGAAATCTGTCTGTCTGGATACAGGATTGGATGGCCTAGAGAAGACAGAGGGTGGCAGCAGATGGACAGTATTGAGCCTGGAGCTCAGGGACCAGTGGTGTTCTGTAACAATCGGCTCTGGGACTCTGCTCTTTGTGATTTTTGTAAATGACTTGGATGTGGATGTTGGAGAGTGGGTTAGTAAGTTTGTCAATAACATGAAGGTTGGTGGAGTGGTGGGGAATGTGGAGGGCTGTTGTAGGTTGCAATGGGACATTGACAGAACGCAGAGCTGGGCTGGAAGTGGCAGATGGAGTCCAATCTGGAAAAGTGTGAAGTGATTCATTCTGGAAGGTCGAATTTGAATACAGAATACAGGGTGAAAGGCAGAATACTTGGCAGTGTAGAGAAACAGAGACCATGGGGTCCGTGTCCATAGATCCCTCAAAATCGCCACGCACGTTGGTCGGGTTGTTAAAAAGGCATATGTTGTATTGGCTCCCCTTAGAAGGGGATTGACTGTAAGAGCCGTGAGGTTTTACCGCATCTTTATAGCGTCCTGGTGAGACCACACTTGGAATATTGTGTTCAGTTCTGGTCCGCTGTTTACAGGAAGGCTGTGCATGTTTTAGAGAGCGTACCCAGGAGATTTACCAAGATGCTGCCTGTAATGGAGGGCAGTTCTTACGAAGAAAGGTTAAGGGAACTAAGGCTTTTTTCATTGGAGTGAAGAAGGGGGTGGGGTGACTTTGTGGAGGTGAACAAGATGATGAGAGGCACAGAGAGAGTGAATAGTCAGAGACTTTTCCTCCTACGGAATAAATGGCTATTACAGGGGGGTGTAATTTTAATGTGATTGAAAGATGGATCAGGGGAGAGAGAATAGTAGGTGGTTGGATGGACTGTCAATGGTGGTAGTAAAATTAGACACATCTGGGACATTTAATAGACTCTTGGACAGACACATGGATAATCGTAAAACGAAGGGAATGTAAGTTAGTTTGATCTTACAGTCGGATAAAAGGTTGGCAAAGTATCATGGTCGAAGGGTCTTGGGCTGAACTGTTCTGTGTTCTATGTTCTGTCTGGTAAACTGGGTAATAAGCTCAGATCAGTGTACAAAGGATATGGCATTCAGGAGGAGCTAGTGAACTGTATTCAAAATTTGCTTGATGGTTGTAGACAGAGAGTGATGGGAGACATGTTGTTTTTTCTGACTGGAGGCATGTGAACAGCGGTGTAGTAGGTCCACTGGTGCTTGTCATTTGGATAAATGGTTTGGGTGGGAATATTGGTTTGCTGGTAAGTAATTGTTTTGGGTGACACTGAAATTGGTAGTAAAGTGGACAGTGAAGAAGGTTATATATGATACAACAGGATGAACAGTACTGCTGAGGTAGTGGGCTGAAGAATAGCAGATGGAGTTTAATTAGATAAATGTGAAGTGTTCCATTTTGGTGAAACAAACCAGAGTGGGACTTGTACAGTTAATGTTCGGGCCCTGGGTAGTGTTGTCAGTCAGAGAGCCAGTGACTCAGGTACACAGTTCTTTGAATGTGGTGTCACAGGTAGACAGGCTGGTGAAGCAGGTTTTTGGGGTGGTTACCTTCATTGGGAAGAGCATTAAGAGTAAGAGTTGGGATGTCATGTTGTGGCTGTAAAAGACATTGGTGGGGCCACCATAAAAACATTGTTGAGCAGTAGGAAGAACTCATCTCGTTCACAAACTTCCTTTAGGGAAGGACATCAAATATTCTAACCTGGTCTGGCCGACATGTGACTCCAGACTCATAGCAACATGGCTGACTCTGAGCTGCCCTCTGAGTAATTAGCAGTGGGGTCAAAGAATGTTGTTCCAGGCAGTGACACCCACATCCCATGAATGAATATATAAAAATACCTATGTCCCTCCCTACCTCTGCAAACCCCTCCAGCTGCAGCAATCCGTCCTGGCTTTGCAACACCCTGACCACTCTCTGTAACACTCTCACAACCTCCAGCACCTTCACCTCTCCCTGTTCCTATTGTGTCAATGAACCCTGACCGTGGCTCCTCTTCCCACAGCCCTCCTCCTGCGAGCAGACCCATTCCAATCCATTAACATTTACTTCTAAAAAACACTCTCACTTCAGGATTTTAAGTATTCTTTGGTGATCTTCTCAGCCTCATAATCTAGTATGATTCCTTTTGTCCTGAGTGAGGGACCAGTGGGGATTTCTTGCTGAGGTTTTTACAGTTTCAATTGAATGTCCTTTTGTTGAGTATTTTGCATTGTCCCTTCAAATGTTTTCCACTGTTCATTTACAGGCACATATTTCAGACTGTTTAGCCTGTTTACCTTGGTCAGTTCTCTCAAACTCATGTAATTGGCTATTTTTGTTTCTAGTTGTAGCTTGTCCTTTCTGTGATTCACTTTAAAACTTTATATTTCTTGAAACTGCACTTTATCACAATTTCCCGAAGGATCTCTGCAGGTGACATTACTCATTCACTAAGTTTCATTACTCGGTCCCTCTGCAATAGTTATGTCCCTTAACAGTTGCACAATGTGTTTTTCAAAGAAACACTGAAAAAAAAATAACCAAACTCCTCTTCCAATATCAATGTTGTCCGTGTGATTGTCCCAGATTATACAAATATTGAAGTTTTCCAAAATTATCACAATGCCTTTGTTAAAAAATTCCAATGAGTTCCTGTTTATTGCAGTGATGAGCAACGGAATGCTGTTCAGTAGCTAAAACTGTTCTGCTGCTTGTGTCCTTGGCAAGTAGTAGCCAGTATTTATATTCAGACTGACTCTACTTCATGATCTGATGCCAAATGCTTTCTCTGTGATGCCTTTCTTAGTGTTACCCATTTTGCCTGAGTTTCCGCATGGTTGTGATCCATTGCATATTTATGTCCACCTTTTGTTCACCCTGTAACCATATCTGTCTGGTGTCTATAAAACATAATTTACTCTTTCCCACAATTTCCTGTCACAAACCTGTTCACTGATGTACAGTTTTAGTTAATCGCTGTCCCATCCTGTTCCTTTCTGATTGCCTTCAGTCACATCCCCATACTGTTCCGATGCTTCACCTTTTCTCTTTGGATTTGGAAAGCTCCTTTAACCTGGACCCTGCCCCTGCATCCTCTCTGTAAGTTTAAAGCCCTGTCCATAAACCTACTGACATGATTGGCCAGGACACTGGTCCCAGCACGGTTGCAGTGGGACCATCTTATTGGATTTTCTTATAAATCAGGTCGGGGATGTGGATGTCTCTGGCTGACCAGCCTTTATTGCCCAGCCCTAGCTGCCCATGAGCTGAGTAGCTTGCTTGGCCATTTCAGAGGGCAATTGAGAGGCAAACACTTTGCTGTGGGTATGTCCTGCGGACCACGTGGTGATCAGATCTCCTTGTGGAAAGGACAAGTGGGCAGCATGGTGGCTCAGTGATTAGCACTCCTGCCTCACAGCACCAGGGTCCCAGGTTCGATTCCAGCCGCGGGCGACTGTGTGGAGTTTGCACATTGTCCCCGTGTCTGCCTGAATTGCCTCTGGATGCTCCGGTTTCCTCCCACAGTCCAAAGACGTGCAGGTCAGGTGAATTGGCCATGCTAAATTGCCCATAATGTTAGGTGTATTAGGTCGAGGGAGATGGTCTGAGTGGGTTACTCTTCGGAGGGATGGCGTGGACTGGTTGGGTCGAAAGGCCTGTTTACACACTGTGTGGAATCTAATCTAAGGGATTGTGATTTTGTACATCAGCAATGGTTTCATATTTGTTTATGGATTGTTAATTGCTATTTTTAGAATTATTGATTTTAAATTCCACCATATCTTATAATGGGATTCAAACCTGCCTCCCCTGAACATGAGCTGAGGTTTTGCACAAATGCCCTAACAATAATATTACTAGGCCATCACTTCACCTGCTCACTGGTTGCTCATCCCTGAGCACTGATACATGAAGCTAAACCCATTCTTCCAACATGATTGTGTGATCCTGAAGTCTTCCAGCACGCTGGTGATATCACTCAGTCTCTCTCCATGTGGTATCCCTCACCGTGTGGGTCTAATTGCTGCCTCTGTCAGCCTCTCTCACTCTTGCAGCTACTCCAGATTCTGAGCTAACAGAATTCTCCACTCCAGAGAGACGCAACAGCACAGGCCAGGGATGGAGTTTGGGATTTTCCAGATCTCTGTGGGGCTCATTTCCATTCTCCTTTTGTAACCCTCACTGCATCAGTCTAATTTCCCATTCTGTCTATCTCTCAGTCTCCTGTAGGTACTCAGGAAGTTCCTGACTCAATAGACATCCCAATTTCTGGGGTCTCGTCCAACACCTCATTGAGACAAAGGGCAGGGAGATGTGGAGTCTTCAATAAATCCTGCAGTGATGTAAGATCACTCACAGTGCAGAGAGCAGAGAGCAATGTGATGTCTCCAAACATCGCTAACAAGACATGACATAGATACAGTGCTGGATGGGGAGCACAGTATAGACACATGTCATGCTCAGTCGCCACGTCTGCTTTAACTTATGTTGCACGAAGACAGCATCGGGAGTTCAGAGTTATCAATCCAGGGCTGCGCTGTCTTAGTGAGCATCAGGACAACAGAGGTTTAAGCAGGCTTCCGACGAGAGGTTGGGAATGCTGCCTGGGATCTTTCTGTTCTGTGTTCTCCCTCCAACACTGTACTAAGACTCACTACTCTGCAACACTGTATCTATGGCATGGCTTGTGCACCAGTGTCTTCAGTCATTTTTAACTCCTATAACAGTAGTTGTCCCTGTAACCTGCTCCATTCCCAATAGTCCCTTCACATATTTGAAATGTACTGCATTCCAGACTACCATCCCTATCGCTGTAACTTGCTTCAGTGTCTACAACATGCCTTATTTTGGTACACTAATCCTCTTTAACTGGATACAGAGTGATACAGCACGGAAACAGAACCTCTTGTCAAACTCCTCAATGCTGCCCATGTTACCTAAACTGAACGAGTCTCATTTCCCTGCATTTGGCCCTTATCTCTTCAAACCTTCTCCTCTCAATGTACCGGCCCAAATGTCTTTTCCATGCTGTAATTGTTCTTGTTTCTCCCATGTGCCTGAGGCAGTTTGTTCCGTTTATGCACCATCATCTGTGGATAATGTTCCCCCTCAGCTCCCTCTTTAAATCCTTGCTCTCTCACCTCCCGTTTATACCCTCTAGTTTTGGACTCACCTACCCTTGGTTATTCACCATTCTTAGGGTCACCCCGTGGCCTCCTCTGCCCAAGGGAAATATTTAGGACAATGTTACAAATATATCTAATGTATGTAACAAAGTGCTGGCCAATGTCGGCAAATGTGCCAAATGCCATTTTCCCCACCCTGTCCATCTGGTATGCCACTTCCGAGGAACAATGTAACTTGCAGCCCCGGTCTCTCTCTCTCTCTCTCTGTTCGACAACCCTGGCCAGAGCCCTTCCATTAACTGTGTTAGTCCTCCCTGGTTTGTCTTAACAAACTCCAACAGCTGAATTAAACTCCATCTTTCATTCCTTGGCCCACTGGCCCAGTTGGTCAAGATCCCCTTTGATAACCGTATTTACTGCCCACGACACCATTCATTTGATCATCAACAAACCTTCGCACAATCACTCCTCTATTTTCAACCAAACTGTTTATGTAGATGATGCACATTAGTGGACCCAGCCCTGATCCTTTCTTCAATAATGGAATAAAACCATATTCTTGTCAGAAAGCCATACAGCATGGAAACTGACCCTTCAGCTGATACCCACCATAATCTAAAACTAAACTCTTCCCAGCTGCCTGTTGCTGGCCCATATCACTCCAACCCCTTCCCCATTCACCTGTTTATCCGAATATCTTTTAAATGTTGTAATTGTACCCACATCAACCCCTTTCTCAGGAAGTTCATTCTACACTCAACCCACCCTCTGTGTAGCAAATTGCCCCATGTCTTTTTTTTTGAACATCTCTCTCCTCTAACCTTAAAAATGTGGCCCCTCCTCTTGAGACTCCCCCATCCTGAGGAAAAGGCAACTACCATTAAATTGATCTATATACGTCATTTTTTTTCATAAACCTTCATAGCATCATGTCTCAACCTTCAGGCTCCAGTGAAAAAAGACTCCGCCTATCCAACCATTTTTCAGAACTCAAGCCTTCCATACCCAGCAATATCCTGGTAGATTTCTTGTGAATGCCCTGCAGCTTAATAATATCCTTCCGGTTAACTGGGCGACTAGAACTGGACAGAGTATTGCAGAACAGGCCTCACAAATGTCTGTGCAATCTCAACATGACGTCCCAAATCCTCCACTCAATGGACTGAGCAATAGTCAGGCATGCAAAGCACTGTCTTATCCCTCCTGTGATGCAAGCTTCAAGAATTATGTACCTGAACCCGGAGGTCCCTATGCTCTAAGACACTAATCGAAGCCTTAACATTAATTGTATAAGCTCTACCCTTGTTTGTTTTACAAAATGCATTACTTCGTATTTATTCAGATTGAAGACCATTTCTAGTTTTTCAGCCCATTCACTCCCTTCATCAAGATCCCTTTGTAACCTTAGAAAACATCCTTCACTGTCCATGATGCCACCCTCCTCAATTTCTTCCCGAGCATCCCACAGTTACCTGTGATACACTTAATCAGGTTCTGGGACTTGCCATAGATTTGAGTTTTAAAAACTCCAGCACCACCTCTTCTATAACATGCACTCTTTTCAAGTCATAGAGATATACAGCATAGAAACAGACCCTTCGGTCCCCAACTCGTCCAGGCTTACCAGAAGATCTAATTAAATCCATTCCCTTTTCCAGCATTTGTCCCAAATACGTCTACACCCTTACTATTCAGATGCCCATCCAGATACCTTTTAAATGTTGTAATTGTATCAGTCTCCATTACTTTCTCTCTCAGCTCATTCCATACACACATCACCATGTGTGTGAAGCTGTCCCTTCAGTCCCTCTGTGAACCATTCACCTGTAACCTTAAACTTATGCCCTCTAGTTTTGGACTCCCCAACTTCTGGGAAAAAGCCTTGAATGCTTAACCTATCCATGCCCCTCATGTTTATATAAACCTCTGTGAGGTCATCCCTTAGTCTCCGATTCTCCAGTGACAGTAACCCCAGCTTATTCAGCAACAACCCAGGCAATATCTTGTTAATCTTTTCTGAGCCCTTTCAAGTTTTGCAACATCCTTCCTGTCGCAGAGAGACTGGAATTGCAGAGAACTCCAATTGTGGTCTAATGTATTACTCTTGTTCCCTGAGTTCCCCAGTCTTTCTCCACAGTAAGTTCTGGGGTGAAAAAATTGTTTAGGATCTTAGCAAATATCCTGCAGTTCCACACATCGATGGCCTCATTGATCTTTAATGGACACTATTTTGTCCCGAGTTACTTATGCACTCTTAATATACTGATACAATCACTTTTGGATTCCCCTTTCCTTCTCTGCTGAGGCTATTTCATTTAGCCTTTCTCCATTCCGGTTTTCTACTCAAAGTGGATTCCTACAGCCCTTATATATCCTCAGGGATTCCCTTGATCCAGCTGGCTATACCTGACATGTGCCCCCTTTTCCTTGACCTGACCCTCAATAGACAGCCAGTGAATCCGAATGCTGTCAGCATTAACCTGCACACAAACAGGCAAATGCTGGCGCTGATCGATCAGTTTATCTCACTTTTAAAATATTCTCACTTGCCAAACTTGCCTTTCCCTGTAAATAATTCCCTTCCCCAATCACATTTTGAAAGTTCCTGGCTAATACGATCAAGATTGGTCAGGCTCCATTTTATAACTTGCACCTGTGGACCAGGCCTGTCCTTTTCCAAAGCTGTTTTCAAACTACTAGAACTGTGGTCACTTTGGTAAAATGCTTTCCCACTCACATCTCAGTCCCTTTCCCTACCTTGATTCCCAAGTGGAGGTCAGGTTTTGCCCCTTTCTCTTTTCAGGCCATTTACATATTGATTGGGAGTTTTCTGGAATAAAATTACCAATTTTCTCCCTTACAAACCCTGAACACTGGCTGTCCCAGTCTAGGTTTGGAAAGTTCAAAATCCGTACCATAACAGCCTTATTATTATAGTTGATATTTAAGATGTCCTGACATATGTGTTCCTCAGTCTGCCACAGATTATTCGGGGTCAGCAATCCGATCGTATCAAAATGATGACCCATTCTTATTTCTCAGTTCCACTAACGTAGCTTCACTGGGCGATCCCACAGGAATATCCTCTCTAAGTACTGCTGCGATGATTCATGCAATCAAAACCCACCACCACACGTCCTCTCTTGCCTCCCCTTCCTGTAGCATCTCTACCTTGAAACAATGAGCTGCCAGTCCTGCCCCTCCCTCAGCTGTGTTTCTGTAATAACTATAATATCCCAGTCCCATGTTCCAATCCATGCCTTGAGTTCATCTTCCTTAGCTGTCAGGCCCCTTGCATTGAAATAAATGCAGTTTAATAATCAGTTTTCCTCCATTCCCTGCTATGTTCTTGCCTGCCTTGTCTGCTGAAATTTCTGTCTTAAACTCATGTACCAGCCACAATCTTCTTTCTGGCCTTATGTTTATTTAAGGTCCAACACCCTGTCAGACCAGGTTATATCCTCTCAAGCAGCTCTAGCAATTCACCCCACCAGGATATGGGTCCCTCTCCCGCTCCCAGTTGAGGTGCCTTTCCCACCCTATCTCCCTGTGCTCACACCTTCAGGGATCTATGGACTTGTCCACCAAGGTCCCTGTATTCCTCAGTACTCCGCAAGGACCTACCATTCATTATGTCTGTACTTCGCTTATCGTACCTCCCACAGAGTGTTACCTCACTTCGATCAGACCTAAACTTTGCTTAGATTATCATCCAATCGACATCGGACTGCAGACGGAGACCATCCTCCTCACTGTGAACAACACCCTCACCTTTCATGTCATCTGCAAACCGACTAATGATACCTTCTGCTTTCACATCCGAATTAATAATGTTCAATGGTTCCTGCACAGATCTCTGTAGTACACCCACTGGTGAAAGTATTCTATCCACCAATTTTGCATCCAATTTGCCAACTTGCCTTGTCATCCAGTCCTTTGGACCAGCCTTCCATGTTGGATCTTGTTTAAGGACTTAGTCAAGTCCATGTAAACCACATCATCTGCACAGCCCTCATCAGTATACTTAAGCACAATTTCAAAAAAAAAACTGAACTGAATTCCTCAGACAGTATCTTCCTCTGCCAAATCCGTGATGGCTAAACTGAGTTGATCCTTACCTTTAAGTGTCGATTCATCCTCACAATTGTTTCCAATAATTTCCCTCCCCCTGCTGTCAGATTATCTGCTCTGTAATTAGCTGGCCTATCCCTGCTGCCCTTCTTGAACAAAGGAACCACATTAGCGATCCTCCAGTCATTCAGCATTTCACCTGTGGCCAGCAAAGTATTAAATATATCCACCAGGGCCCCAGCAATCTCTGGGTAGTTAGCATGGGGTCAAAGAATGCTGGTCTAGGCAGTGACACTCACATCCCATGAATGAATCAATAAAAATACATATGTCCCTCCCTACCTCTGCAAACCCCTCCAACTGCAGCAATTCATACTGGCTTTGTAACACCGTTCAGACCCTGACCCCTCTCTGTAACACTCTCACTATCTCCAGCACCTTCACGTCTCCATGTTCGTATCGTGTCATTAAACCTTGACAACGATTCCCCTTCCCATTGCCCTCCTCCTGCTAGCAGACCCATTGCAATCCCTTTAAAACTTACTCTAAAACTCTCTTACTTCAGGATGTTAAGTACTTTGTGGTGATCTTCTCAGCCTCATAATCTAATATGATCCATTTTGTCCTGAGTGAGGGACCGGTGGGGATTTCTTGCTGAGTTTTTGTCTGTTTCAGTGGAATGTCCTTTTGTTGGGTATTTTACACAGCTCCTTCAAATGTTTACCACTGTTCATTTACAGGCATATATTTCAGTCTATTCAGCCTGTTTACCTTAGTCAGTTCTCCTCTCCAACTCATGTAATTGGCTATTTTTGTTTCTAGTTGTAGCTTGTCCTTTCTGTGTTTCACTTTAAAACTTTATAGTTCTTTAAACTGAACTTTATCACAATATCCCAGAGGATCTCTCCAGGTGACATTACTCATTCATTATGTTTTATCACACAACAGTCGCTCTGAGACAGTTACGTCCCTCGCCAGTTGCACAATGTGTTATTCTAAGAAACACTGAAAAAAAATTTCTGAACTCCTCTTCCAATATCATTGTTGTCAGTGTGATTGTCCCAGACTTTGTGAATATTGACGTTTCACTAAATGTTCACCATGTCTGTATTAAAAATTCCAATGAATTCCTATTTATTGCAGTGACGAGCCATGAAATGCTGTTCGGTGATCTAAAACTGTTCAGTTGCTTGTGTCCTTGGCAAGTACTAGCCAGAATTTACATTCAGACTGACTCTACTCCATGATCTGATGCCAAATGCTTTCTCTGTAATGCCTTTCTTACCCATTATTGTTAGCGTCGTCCACTTTGCCTGAGTTTGCACAAGGTTGTGAACCATTAAATATTTATGTTGCACCTTTTGTTCGCCCTGTAACCACATCTCTCTGGTGTCTAAATGTCTTTTATCTCTGTGTCACAAATCCATCTACCTTGTTGCAGAGACTTTGTCCATTAATAAAAAAACATAATTTACTCGTTCCCACAATTTCCTGTCACAAATGGATTTGCTGATCTACCTTTTTAGTTAAACTTTGTCCCATCCTGTTCCTTTCTGTTGTCTTCGGTCACATTCCCATGCTGCTCTGATGCTTCACGTTTTCTCTCTGGATTTGGAAAGCTCCTTTCACCTGAAGCCTGTCCCTGCATCCTGTCTGTCAGTTTAAAGCCCTGTCCATAAATCTACCAACGTGATTGGCCAGACATTGTTCCACTGGAACTGTGCTGGGACCAATCTGAATGGATTTTTTAAAAAATCAGGTATGGGATGTGGGTGTCTCTGGCTGACTAGCCTTTATTGCCCATCCCTTGCTGCCCTTGAGCTAAGCAGCTGGCTCGCCCATTTCAGAGGGTAATTGAGAGACAAACACTTTGCTGTGGGTATGTCGTGCAGACCACATGAGAGCAAACTGTTGTCTTTCTCTGAAGGTCAAGTGCTTGGATTTTTATCAATACTTATTTATGGATTGTTAATTCCAATTTTTAAAACATATATTCATTTAAAATTCCACATGGTTAGAAGTTAGAAAGAAGAAGGGGGGTGGTCACTTTGTTGGGACTGTATTGTAGACTGTTGTCGACCCAACAGATACCAGAGGAGCAGATGTGTAGAGAGATTGCAGATAACTATAGGAATAATAGAGGAGTGCAGGCTGGAGATTTTAATGTTCCCTGTACTGACTGGGCCACCTAGAGTATAAGAAGACCTGGACGGAGGGCAATTTTTCAAATGTGTCCAAGGAAGGTTCCTAAATCAATATGCAGAGGGCCCTACTCTACTCAGGCAGGTGCAACACTGGACCTCCCCTCAGAAAACGTGGTCGGGCAAGTGAGTGAAGTGTCATTCAGAGAGCACTTCGGGACCAGTGCCCATAACTGTCTTCGTTTTAATATACTTATGGAAAAAGATCAGCAGGTCCACAGATTGAAGAGGAAAACTGAAACAGGGCCAGGTTTGGGGCCATTCTGCAGGATCTGGCTAGCGTCAATGCCGTGAATTTAAATTGCACAACGCCCAGTTATAATCGAACTCGCTTTGGAAGCGCTGGTCATCACTGTAAAGATGAAAGGCTTAAACTAAATTTGTTTGATATTATATTCCATGACACTGCCATCCTGTACCTTAGGATTGTGCTCCACAACCACCTGATGAAGAAGCAGTGCTCTGAAAGCTGGTGCTTTCAAATAAACCGGTTGGACTGGAACTGAGTGTCGGGTGATTTTTAACCTTGTCCACCCCCAGTCCGACACGGGCACCTCCATGTTATGATTCTAATCGATCGGGTGGGTCTGTTTGAAGGAAAAGGAACAACTGGCAAATGGGAGACTTTTCAAAGTGTGATCTCAAGAATCCAGGACCCGAATGCCCCATTGGGATAAAGGGAAACGCTGGCAGGGTTAGGGATCGTTGGCTGATGTGGGATAATAAGGCTCTGGTCTTGAAATGAAGACTGCATGCATTGGGTTTAAGATTTCCGTATTATCATAAACTCTTCTATTCTTAAAGACATGCTCAATCTGTGGAGACCCTACAATCCTCTCAGTCCCTGTAATACTCCCAATCTGCAGAAGTCATTCCAATGCCTGTGACTCTTCCAATTCAGTTCCTACAAGACCCTCTATCTGTGATATATTTTCATTGCCAGCACCCACCCTGTCAATGTAAGCTCCTCCAGTGTCTCCATCCATCTTCTCATTCCCATAATCTTCTCCAGCTCTTATATGTGTAAACATCACCCTTCCCTACAACCCTTCCCACTTTGACCAAACTGCAGGAGGTTACTTTAATGCTCCCTAATCTGTGAAACTGTCTCCAACCAAAATTGCTGTCTTTATCACATGGAAAATCTGTATGAATCCACACCCTCCAAATCTAAATAACCTGCCGAACCTCAGCCTTCCTGTATCTATAAACATCTTCAGTCACGACTACCCTCCATATGTCTGTTTGTTTTTCCAATCAGTACAACCCACTTTATCTCTGTACTCAGCTCCATTCACCTGAAACATTCCTGTCTGTGTAAAACACCCCAATCTACCAACATCCTTACCAAACTGATCCATCCCTCCCAACGTCTCTAGCTCCATGAAACCCCTGTAGGCCCTACAGCTTTCCACATTTCTGTAACCTCTTGTGACTCGATGCTCCTCCCTCCCTGTGAAACCACCTCCAGTCCCCACAACCCTCTGCCTCTGTTACCTCTTACAACCTCAGCAACGCCTCCTCTTTGTGTCTCTTCATTCAGACCCCATCCTCTTCAGCTTTCCGAAACCTCTTCCCGCCTTCATAACCCTCGCTATTTAGAACATAGAATCGGACAGCCCAGTACAAGCCCTTCAGATCTCGATATCGTGCTGACCTTGTATCCTACTCTTAAGACTAAACTAACCTACATACCCAATATTTTGCTTTAATCGCTGTGCCTATGGAAGAGTTGCTTAGATGTCCATAATGTGTCTGAATCTACTACCACGGCTGGCAGTCCATTCCACGCACCCACCACACTCTGTGTAAATAACGTACCTCTGATATATAAGCTAAATCTTCCGCCAATTACCTTAAAAATAATCCCCTTGTGCTCGCCATTTTGCCATGGGAAGTTGTCTCTGGTTATCCACGCGATCGATGCCTCTCATTGCCTTGTACACCTCTATCATGTCACCATTCTTCCTTCTTCACTATGATCAGAAAAACCCTAGCTTCCACAACCTAACTTCAATTGGCATGCCCTCCAGTGCAGACAGCATCTTGCTAAGTATCCTCTGCACTGTCTTTAAAGCTTCTACATCCTTCCTATAATGAGGTGAACAGAACTGTTCACAGTATTCCAAGTGTGGTGTAATTGGGGCTCTATAGATCTGCAGCAAAATCCTGGATCTCTTAAACTCAATCCCCCGCTAATGAAAGCCAACGCACCATATGCCTTCTTAATACCCTCTCAACTTGGGGTGGTAACTTCAGGGACACAAGAACCCTCTGTTCGTGCACACTGCTAAGTATCCTGCCTTTAACCATGTAAACTTTTTTTTTTCCTTCAGAATCCTCCAATGTGAAACCATCCCTATCTTTGTAACTTCCTCCAGTCCCTGCAACACTCAGAAACTGTGAAACCTCCTCAAGTCCCTATATTCCTAATACCTGCAAAATCCTCCAGTCCCAATATCCCTCCCTAACTCTGTAAATGCCCTTCTGGGGAACACTGCAGAGGAAGGAAGAGTTGTCGAGTCCGGGCCATGTTACAGAGGTAGGAAGGGCTGCAGAACCTGGAGGATGGTGCAAACATGGGAAGGGACGTGGGTCCTGTAGGAGGGTAGAGGGAGCGGGATTCATAGAGCCTGCAAGATGGAACCAAGAATGGATTGCAGAAACTGAAGGATGTTATGATTTGAACCACAGATCATTTTTGATTGGACCATTCAGCCCCTCTTCGAATCATAGAGATGGACAGCATGGAAACAGACCCTTCGGTCCAACCCGTCCATGCTGACCAGATATGCCAACCCAATCTAGTCCCACCTACCAGCACCTGGCCCATATTCTTGCAAACCCTTCCTATTCATATACCCATCAGATGCCTTTGTTTCAGCCTCCACTACTCCTCTGACAGCTCATTCCATACACGTAGCACCCTCTGCAGGGGAAAAATGCTCCTTATGTCTTTTTTATATCTTTCCCCTCTAAACATAAACCTATGCCCTCCAGTTCTGGACTACCACACCAAAGGATAAAGACTTTGTCTCTTTACCCTCTCCATGCCCCTCATGATTTTATAAACCACTATAAGGTCACCCCTCAGCCTCTGACACTCCAGGGAAAAACAGCCCCAGCGTATTCAGCCTCTCCCTCTAGCTCAACCCCTCCAATCCTGGCAACATCCTTGTAAATATATTCTGAATCCTTTCAAGTTTCACAACATCCTTCCGATAGGAAGGTCACCAAAATTGCACACAATATTCCAAAAGTGACCTAACCAATGTCCTGTACAGCCACAACACGACCTCCCAACTCCTGTACTCAATACTCTGACCAATAAAAGAAAGCATACCAAATGCATTCTTCACTATCCTACCTACCTGTGACTCTGCTTTCAAGGAGCTATGAACCTGCACTCCAATTTTTACTATATTCAGCAACACTTTGTCAGACCTTACCATTACGTGTATAAGTCCTGCAAAGATTTGCTTTTGCAAAATACAGCACCTCGCATTTATCTGAATTAATCTCCATCTGCTACTTCTCAGGCCATTGGCTCATCTGGTCCAGATCCTGTTGTAATCGGAAGTAACCTTTTTCGCTGATGACTACACCTCCAATTTTGTTGCCAAATGGACACTTACAAACTATACCTCTCATGCTCACATCCAAATCATTCATGTAAACAATACAAAGTATTGGACCCAGCACTGATCCTTGTGGCATCCACTGTTCACAGGCCTCCAGTTTGAAAACCAACCCTCCACCACCACCCTCTGTCTTCTACCTTTGAGCCAGTTTTGTACTAATTGGCTAGTTCTCCCTATATTCCATGAGATCTAACCTTGCTAACCAGTCTCCCATGGGGAACCTTGTTGAACGCCTGACTGAAGTCCATATAGATCACATCCACCGCTCTGCCCTCATCAATCCTCTATGTTACTTCTTCAAAAATCTCAATCAAGTTTGTGAGACATGATTTCCCACTCACAAAGCAATGTTGACTGTCCCTAATCAGTCCTTGCCTTTCCAAATACATGTACATTCTGTCCCTTACGATTCCCTCCAGCAACTTGGGGGCGGCACGGTGGCACAGTGGTGGGGGCGGCACGGTGGCACAGTGGTGGGGGCGGCACGGTGGCACAGTGGTTAGCACTGCTGCCTCACAGCGCCAGAGACCCGGGTTCAATTCCCGCCTCAGGCGACTGACTGTGTGGAGTTTGCACGTTCTCCCCGTGTCTGCGTGGGTTTTCTCCGGGTGCTCCGGTTTCCTCCCACAGTCCAAAGATGTGCAGGTTAGGTGAATTGGCCGTGCTAAATTGCCCCATAGTGTTAGGTAAGGGGTAAATGTAGGGGTATGGGTGGGTTGCGCTTCGGCGGGTCAGTGTGGACTTGTTGGGGCGAAGGGCCTGTAATCTAATCTAATCTAAACTTGCCCAACGATGTCAGGCTTAACAGCCTATAGTTTCCTGGCTTTTCTTTACTGCCTTCCTTCAATAGTAGCAACACGATAGCCAACCTCCAGTCTTCTGGCTCTGATGTCCTTTTTCTAGAGATCTTTACCGGAACGGGTGAGCACAGCTTCAGATTGCCAGGATGGGAGATGTGAATTCAGATGTGAATCTATTTGCTCATTCTGTCTGTGTGCCTGACACTGACCTGATAGAAAGCACTGTCTGTACATTGTGGTAACCTCCAGATCTACATGACTGACCACAGCTCACTTAATCAAAGCCTTCATTTAGAATGTTCTTTATTTTAATATTTTTAAATGGCAGTTATGTGAAATGCAGGAATTGAGGAGTTGTGATTTTTAAAAGAATGAAACTTTTGCCATTGACCCTGACCCATGCAATGGGGATTCGTGGATTCTGTAGTTCTCTGCAGACAATCACTCAGAGGGTTGTATCACCAGGAAATCTGAGTGCAGATAATCTTTGCTCAGTTGAGTGTCAATTTACCATTTATGTCGGCTAGGACACAGTGTTTCTGGAGAATGTATAACTATGTAAATGCCTCACTGACAGGTTCAAGGGTGAGTGCACTGGGCTCTGAGCACCAACAGCTGGGAAACCTCATGCTGTTTGTATGTTGCAAAATTGAGAATTGCAGATGCTGAAGATCATAGTCTCGATTAAGTGGTGCTGGAAAAGCACAGCAGGTCAGGCAGCATCTGAGGAGCGTGAAAATCGACGTTTTGCCCAATGTCAATTTTTCCGCTCCTCAGATGCTGCCTGACCTGCTGTGCTTTTCCAGCACCACTCTAATCTTGACTCTGTGGGACTTGGCACAGACTGGGTGAGAGCAACTCCATAAATAAATGACAGGTATGGAGCTTGGGATCCTCCTGCTGTGTTTGACCTTGTGCCATATCGTCATCTCCCTCTCATGAGTGAGCGTGTCATGTTTCCCAGTCCTGACAGTGTCCACTCCCTGGAAACCCTTCCAGCTGTTGAACATCTCCCTTCTCTCTCACTGCCTCCAGTCCCTCCAACCTGGCCTTGGTCTTGTATCTCCTGCAGTTCCAAAAAGACCTTGCTCTTTGTTATCGCACTGCATTCCTTTGAGCTGTGTGGGAACAAACCTGAAGGAGATTTGGGCCATTGGAAGAAAAAGACAACTCCCCCTTCTCCACCTTTGTCAAACAGAGTCTGCTTGTTTGTCTCTCTCCCATAAGGGGAAGTGGGCATCCTTTCAGCATCCACCCTGTCCATTCCCCTGAGGATCTGTACATTTTAATGAGGACAACTGTCCTCCTGATGACCCGCAGTGGCACAGCACCGAAGTGACAGGTATATGTTCCTATAATGTTTACGACCACTTCCTTTTGCTCGACCCCTTCATCATTCTGAAACCTCCCCCAGTCTGGACAGTGTTCCAAACCAATCATTACTGAGAATGCTCCACCCACCCAACCTCTTTAAACTCCTCACTCTGCGACAATCCTCCTTGTCTGCGTGAACCCCTCCAAGTTCCTACAGTCCATCCAACTTATTCCATCTCCTCCAGCCCTCACCATCTCCGTATGCTCCAGTCACTACATTTCTCCATGCCTCTGTAAACCTCTCCAGCCCCTCCAAATCTACCTATCTCTTCAAGGTCCAACAGTTCCAAAAAGCATCCCTCTACCTGGAACTTCCACCAGAGACCACTAGCCTCCAGATTTCTCTCATCCCCTGCACTTCTCTTATCTCTGTTCCCAGCTTCAGTCCTGACAACCCTACTTCCATGTACAACATCATCAAGTCCATGCAATCCTCCCGAACTGTGGGACCTCCAAAAGACCTTACAATTCTATCTCGGTGTCTGACTGCCTGCAGTGATTTGAAACTTCGGCAATTAGCGTCAGAGAATCATAGAGGTGTACAGCATGGAAACAAACCCTTCGGTTCAACACGTCCATGCCAGTCCAGTCGCACCAACCAGCACGCGACCCATATCCCTCCAAACACTTCCTATTCATGTACCCTTCCAGATACCTTTTAAATGTTGAATTGTGCTAGTCTCCACAACTTCCTCTGGCAGCTCATCCAAACATGTACCACCCTCTGTGTGAAAACGTTGCCCCTTAGGTCTCTTTTATATCTTTCCCCTCTCACCCTAAACCTATGCCTTCTAGTTCTGGACTCCCCAAATTCAGTGAAAAGACTTTGCTTATTTATCCTATCCATGCCCCTCATAATTTTGTAAACCTCTATAAGGTCACCCTTCAGCCTCTGAAAATCCAGGGAAAACAGCCCCAGCCTGTTCAGCCTCTCCCTATAGCTCAAATCCTCCAACCCTGGCAACATCCTTGTAAATCTTTTCTGAACCCTTTCAAGTTTCATAACATCCTTCCGATAGGAAGGAGACCAGAATTACACACGGTATTCCAAAGTTGGCCTAACCAATGTCCTGTACAGCCGCAACATGACCTCCCAACTTCTGTGCTCAATACTCTGAATAATAAAGGAATGCATACCAAGTGCCGCCTTTGCTATCCTATCTACCTGTGACTCTACTTTCAAGGAGCTCTGCACTTCATTTGAAAAATTGGAGAGACAGATGGAGTGGCCTGAGGTCTTGTGGGTAAAGCTAGTTCAGTCTAAACTGTTAGGCAGAGCCAGTGAGGTATTTGCAGTGCTGTTTCATGAGTGGTCAGGGGATTATGCGCATGTCAAACAGGCTATTTTAAGTGATTGTGGCTTAGTACCAGAAGAACTATTAGTGCCATTACAAAAGAGAAAGTGCTAGAAAAGCTAAAAGGTCTTAAAATTGATAAATCTCCTGGCCCCGATGGGCTACATCCTAGAGTTCTGAGGGAAGTGGCTGAGGAAATAGCGGAGGCGTTGGTTGAGATCTTTCAAAAGTCACTGGAGTCAGGGAAAGTCCCAGATGATTGGAAGATCGCTGTTGTAACCCCGTTGTTCAAGAAAGGATCAAGAGAAAAGATGGAAAATTATAGGCCAATTAGCCTAACCTCGGTTGTTGGTAAAATTCTAGAATCCATCATTAAGAATGAGGTTTTTAAATTCTTGGAAGAGCAAGGTCTGATTAGAACAAGTCAACATGGATTTAGTAAGGGGAGGTCGTGCCTGACAAACTTGTTGGAGTTCTTTGAAGAGGTGACAAGTAGGTTAGACCACGGAAACCCAGTGGATGTGGTCTATCTAGACTTCCAAAAGGCCTTTGATAAGGTGCCACACAGGAGGCTGCTGAGTAATGTGAGGGTCTATGGTGTTCGAGGTGAGCCACTGGTATGGATTGAGGATTGGCTGTCTGACAGAAGGCAGAGAGTTGGGATAAAAAGTTCTTTTTCGGAATGGCAGCCGGTGTTGGGGCCACAGCTGTTCACACTATATATTAATGATCTGGATAAAGAGACTATGGACATTCTAGCAAAGTTTGCCGATGATACAAAGTTAGGTGGACAGGCAGGTAGTACTGAGGAAGTGGGGAGGCTGCAGAAGGATCTATACAGTTTGGGAGAGTGGTCCAGGAAATGGCTGATGGAATTCAATGTGAGCAAATACGAGGTCTTGCACTTTGGAAAAAAGAATACAAGCATGGACTACTTTCTAAACGGTAAGAAAATTCATAAAGCCAAAGTACAAAGGGATCTGGGAGTGCTAGTCGAGGATTCTCTAAAGGTAAACATGTAGGTTGAGTCCGTGATTAAGAAAGCGAATGCAATGTTGTCATTTATCTCAAGAGGGTTGGAATATAAAAGCACCGATGTGCTACTTATAAAGCTCTGCTTGGGTCCCATTTGGAGTACTGTGTCCAGTTTTGGTCCCCACACCTCAGGAAGGACATACTGGCACTGGAGCGTGTCCAGAGGAGATTCACACGGATGATCCCTGGAATGGTAGGTCTAACATATGAGGAACGGCTGAGGATCCTGGGATTGTATTCATTGGAGTTTAGAAGATTAAGGGATCGAATAGAAACTTACAAGATAATACATGGCTTGGAAAGGGTGGACGCTAGGAAATTGTTTCCGTTAGTCGAGGAGACTAGGACCCGTGGACACAGCCTTAGAATTAGAGGAGGTAAATTCAGAACAGAAACGCGGAGATATTTCTTCAGCCAGAGAGTGGTGGGCCTGGGGAATTCATTGCCGCAGAGTGCAGTGGAGGCTGGGACGCGAAATGTCTTCAAGGCAGCAATTGATAAATTCTTGATGTCACAAGGAATTAAGGGCTACGGGGAGAATGCGGGCAAGTGGAGTTGAAATGCCCATCAGCCATGATTGAATTCGGAGTGGACTCGATGGGCCGAATGGCCTTACTTCCACTCCTGGGTCTTATGGTCTTAATGTATCGACAGCGGTTCAAAACATAAAGAAGGAACCAGGACAGACTTATGTAGAGTTCTAAAGCATTAAACATAGTAATCTTTCTGCAACATCTCCAGTCTCCATGCCCCTCCCTATCATGTTGAGCTGCTCCAACCCCCACAAGCTTTCCTGCCTGTGTACACGATCAAGTTGATACAACTCTTCAGATTTCTGTTGTGTCCTGCAGACCCGTTTTTTGTGAATTCTGCCGATCACTAATACTCTCCCCATCTGTGTAAATGTTTCCAGCCATTACAATTCACTTTACTGTGCAGCCCCCACCAGACCTGACAGCCATCACTATCTGTCAAAGCTACTTCTGGTCTATATCCTCCGAATTGTTGAAACCTGCTCTCACCATTATTTCCTAACGTTGTTGTCTCTAAAGCCATCCCTATCAGGTTAATCTCCTCCACTGCATACAACACTCCCAGTCTGTGTAATCTCTTCAATTCCTTCAGTTCCTATATATCTATGTATAGGTGTGACTGCTTTGTGGCCATTGTATCCTTGTTTATATCTGCAAAAGGCTCTGCTCACTGTAACACATCCTATGTTCATAAGTGAATCTGGTCTCTCACAAGCCTCTCCATGACTCTCTCCTCCAGTCTCTACAAGCTTCTCTATCCCTGTCGCATCTTGCAGCATGCACACCACTCACTTTGTCTGACACTCCTTCCAGAACATAAAATCATCTCTCCTTCTACCTTTATCCATTCGACAACTTCCTCCCTCTCCCTGCAACATTCCCCAGTGTATATCATCGTCCATGTGGTTGCAACATTCTCCAGTCCATACCAGCCTCCCTTTCCCTGTAATATTCTCCAGTCCATACCATCCTCCCTATTGCTGTGATATTCTCCAGATCCCACAACTGTTGTTAAATGTACGACGTTCTGGAATCATGCGAATGTTTCTACACCCTGATCAACATAGTCCATGTAACGATCCACAACCCTACACACGTCCCTCTCTCTGAAGTCTAATCAAAGACGCTTTATCTCTCTAAAGGTTTTCTCCTGTGAACATTCTGTAGCAACTGTAATTATGTTTAACCCTGCAACATTGTTGCGCCCCCCAAACATCCCTCCAACTCTGTGACCTCTATTCATCCCTCAAAGACCCCCTCTCGGTGACACGCACCATGCATTTGCAACAAGGCAGATGGAATGATCGGATTAACTGAAGGGAACAGATATGATCGAACTGTATTTGTGGAGGCGTGGCTGCAGAATGATCATGACAGCAATGTGATTATTGAGGGGTTGTAGGGATTTAGGCAGGATCAGCAAACAACCAAACAAGGTCCCGTTTTGTTGTGAAGAAAGGATGCAGTCAGTGCATTAGTGAGACAGCCAATTTAATCTGGGAATCAAAATATAGAGTCATTTTGCATGGACAGCTTCCAAATAGCAAGGGGGACCTGGAAGATCAAATCACAATCCATGCCCGTTGGTAAGTTGGATACAATATTTTCTTGGTGATAGGAGACAGAGACATGTGCAGTGGTCACTTTCTGATTGGACATCTGTGGCCAATGCTGTTTCACAAGGATCAGTGCTGCGATGTCTGTGTGTAATTTACATCTTTGATTCTGATGAAAAGGTCAGCAGTTTGATTAGTATTTTGCAGACGACATTTGGAAAGGCATGAAATGATCAGGGATCGTTAGGGGAATTGTGGATAGTGAGGAAGAGTGTTAAACGTTGCAGCACCATGTAGATCAGCTGGAACGCTGTGCAGAGAAATCGCAAATCGAATTTCATCGGGACAAGTGTGAAGTGATGCATTTATGAAGTCAAATGGAAGAGAGAAGTGCACTAATTGACTAATTGGAAACATTGATAAACAGAGAGACATTGGATGCAAATCCGTAGCTCCCTCAAAATAATGACACAGTAGGATGTGGTGGTAAAGGAGGAGTATGGTAGGCTTAGCTTCATGGGTCACAGTATTGAGTACAGACGTTTCCATGTCATGTTGTGACTGAATGAAACTTCATTCGGCCATGTTTGGAATGTTGCGTGTCGTTCTCATTGCCACACTACAGGAAGGATGTGGAGGCTTTGAAGAGGTTGCAACAGAGGGTTGGCAGAATGTTGCCTGGATGAAAATGTGTTTACTGTAAGGAGGTTGGGCGCAGTTGGATTGTTTTGCGAGAATATCGGAGACTGAGGGGTGACCTGGTACAGATATATAGCATTAGGAGAGGCTATATAGTTGGATAGTTGCAATCCTTCTTCCAATGTAGAAATATCAAATACTGGTGCGCCTCGGTTTAAGGTGAGAGTGAGAAGTTTTAACAGGGATGAATGAGGCCAGTTTTCTTTACCGAGAGGGTGGAACTGCTCAGGAGATGGGAGAGGTGGTAATGAGCGCAAAGTTTTGAAGTGGCATTTAGACAGAAACATGAACAGGCAGAGAATAGAGGGATATCGCCCATGTGCAGGCAGGTGGGATTAGTTTAGAATAGCATAATGGTCAGCACAGCCTTGGTGGGCCGAAGGGCCTATTACTCTGCTGTTCTGTTCTATTTTCTAACTTAACGGCATCTACCTGTGAAAGCCCCTCCGAATCCTGGATGTTTCATTCAATTTCTCTCCCATTCTCTAAAACCCCAATGGGTTCTAGGTCAATCTGATCATTATAACCGAGGTGTGGTCTGACTTGTACCTTGCATTGTTTTAGCAAGACCTCCCCATTTTTAGACTCCGTTCCCTTTGTAATAAATGCCAGCACTTGATTTGCCTTCTCAGTTACCTGCTGATCCTGTAAGCTACCTGTTTCAGATTGATACACAAGAATTCCCAAAATCCTTTGTGCAGTCAGTCTGAAACCAAACGGTGTTACCCTGACAGTAAGTCGGGAATGTGCTGGAATGTGTTATAAAGGTTATGACAATAAATGGTAACTGGATGCTTAGAAACAATGGGAGATGCATGATTTTATAAAGAGGGAATATTTTTAAATCTGTTGGATTCTATATTTTGGTGTGACTATAAATGGCAGAATACATAAGGGTGGGGGAGTCTAGTTGCGGTCGAGGGATATTTGAAATTTCAGAAGCATTCTGACAAGTTTCAACAAGGGCTAAAAATTAGCTTGGGAGAGAATAGGGCCCCTGAAAGGTCAATGATGTTGTCTGTGTAGAATCACTGCTGATGGGTGAGATACTGACCAAATATTTTACGTTCGGATTTACTCTGGAGAAAGACATGGAAGCTCGGGAACTTGGGAAAATACACAGTGATGTCTTGAAAAGAATGCGCATATGAGAACAGGAGATGCTGAATGTCTTAAAATGCAAAAAGTTAGATAAAACCTTGGGACATGATCAGATGTATCCCAGCGCCTTATGAGAAACGAGGGAGGAAATTACAGGGCCCCTTCCAGAGATATTTGTATCATCGACAGCTACTATGGACCAGTGAGATTGATGGCGGGGGTGGTAAGTTGTTGGAGGAGATTCAGAGAGAAAAGATAATCGTGCTTTTGGAAAGGTAGGGACAGATTAATGATCATCAGCATGGCTTTGTGCATGGGAAATCATGACTCAAACCTAAGTGTGGAGTTAGACAAGTGACAGATCAAAGCAGAGCAGTACATGATCTCCACATGAACTTTAGCAAGGCATTTGACAAATTTCTGCATGGCAGGCTGGTTAATAAATTAAGATCACACATAACCAGGGAGCACTCACCAACTGGATACAAAACAGGATTGACGGTAAGAGACAGAGCGTGTTCATAGAGGGTTGCCGCTCAAACTGCAGGCCTGTGACCAACGGTGTGCCGTTAGGTTCGGTGCTGGGTCACTGTTGTGCACCATTTATATAAACAGTGTGGATGATAATACAGGAGTCATGGTTAGCAAGTTTGTGAGTGAAAATGAAATGGGTGATAAAGTGGACAGTTAAGAGGATTATCGAAGAGTACAATGGATCAACAGTAGTGCTGGAACAATGAGTTTATGAATAACAGGTCGAGAAATGCAAGATGTTGTATTGTGGTAAAGCAGACCAGGTTCGACTTGTACAGTAAATGTTCGGGCCCTGGGCTGTGTTGTCAATCAGTGACCCAGTGATGCAGGTAGACAGTTCATTGAAAGTAGCATCATGGGTAGACAGGCTGGTGAAGCAGGCGTTTGGGATGGTTACCTTCATTGGGCAGAGCATTGAGAGTAGGAGTTGGGATGTCATGGTGTATCTGTACAGGACATTAGTGAGGCCACTGTAGAAGCATTGTTGATTATCTGGAAAAAATCAACTTGTTCACGTATGTCCTTTAGGGAGGGATATCTGACATTCTTACATGGTCTGGCTAACATGTGACTCCAGTCCCACAGCAATATGGCTGACTCTGAGCTGCCTCTGGGCAATTAGCAGTAGGGCAATGTATGCTAGTCCATCCAGTGACATCCTTAGGCTGTGAATAAATCAATAAAAATACATATGTCCATCCTGACCTTTGCAAACAGCTCGAGCTGCAGCAAATCGTACTGGCTTTGTAACATTGTTCAGGCCTTTGCCCCTCTCTGTAACACACTCACCACCTCTAGCGCCTTCACCTCTCCCTGTTCCGATCATCTGATTAAATGCTCACAATGTTTCCTCTTCCTACTGTACTCCTGCTAGGAGAAACCCTAGCGATCTCTTTAACAAATGTGTCCACGTTTCTAAACATTGGCTGCTTCAGAATTGATCGTTTTTTTCATAGAACATAGAACATAAAACAGTACAGCACAGAACAGGCCCTTCAGCCCACGATGTTGTGCCGACCACTGATCCTCATGTATGTACCCTTAAATGTCTGTGACCATATGCATGACCAGGAGTCTCTTAAATGTCCCCAATGACCCTGCCTCCACAGCTCCACATCTCTTAATCAAATCTGTTAAGTCTTGGCCCAAGACCATCCGAAGTGGGGAAGGAGCATTGCGAAGGTGTCAAACTCCTTGAGACTTGCTGTGGGGAAAATGGGAATCCAGGAGAAAACAGCACAAGGAGCGTGCTGTCACACCAATGCCCCACCCACCCCCTTCCCATGTCCACCTTCTGCCCCAAGTATAACAGAGTCTGTGGAAGGCCACATTGGTCTGTACAACCAACTTCAGACTCCTGCCCCACCCCCAACAGAGAGTGGGAGAGAGCCAGCCTCGTCTGTGACCCACCGCCAAAGAGATGATAAGATACCAAGGTTGAATCCCCTCACAATTATCCCAGTGCTTTTGTTACAACTTCAAACAAATCCCTGCTAATGCAGTGTCTAATAATGTGATATCACTCAGTATCTCTCCATGTGGCATCCCTCGCTGTGTCGGTCTATTTGCTGCCTCTGTCAGCATTTCTCCCTCTTACAGATGGTCTGAGATCCTGAGTCAACAGAATTCTCCACTCCAGAGAGATGCAGCAGCACAGGCAAGGGATGGAGACTGGGATTTTCGAGATCTCTGCTGGACTCAGTGCCACTCTGCATGAGTTATCCTCATTGCATCAGTCTAATTTCCCATTCTGTCTATTTCTGTCTCATGCAGGTAATCAGGATGTTCCTAACTCCTGTCTCATCCATCGCCATTTTGAAGCTGATTAGTCAGCCAGAGAGAGATGGAGAGGGAGATCTGGAGCCTTCAGTAAATCCTGCAGCCGGTAAGATCACTCACATTAAACAGTACAGGGTGGGAGTAGTAGACTTCTATATTCAGACACGGAAGACAGGACATGGATACAGAGCTAGGCAAGGAACAGCAACATTCTAGGCTTCATTTCCACCACCTTGTGAGGGTCCTGCTTTCACCTTTGCTGTACTGGTCCTCAATGCAACAGCAAGGCATCAATCCTAGCCCATACTGTGTTAGTAATCTCTATAATATTCTCCAGTCCCAATAATCCTTCCTCTGTTTGGAATCTCCACACCATTCTCCCTGTCTCTGTCTCTCTCAGGTTCTCCAATCCCTAAAACATTAATTCCTAAACGTCTGCAGTAGATCCTAAATTCCTTCATGCCTGTCAACCCTGACAGTCCTGTCTATCCCTGTAAGATCCTCCCACCAATAACACCCTCCATGTCACTGTATTTGTCTTTAACCTCTCCATCGGTCCCTACCTAGGTAATCTTCTCCAGCTCCTACAACACTTCCTTAGCTGTGAAAAAATTGTAATCTGCTTATCCTTCTCCAATTCTTTGATCTTTATCTTGTTAAATCTCACCCTTATTCCCGACACCATACCCCTCGCGACCGGAGGAACCTCTTTCAGTTTGTGCAACCCTCCCCATTAGTGTAACTGTCTCCAACCCAGTAACCTGGCATTCTCCATTGCCTTCCTGTCTATGTAGCCTCCAGAGCCTAGAAACCGCCTTATATCTGTAAACGTCTTCAGTCACGACAACCTTCCATATCTCTGTTAGTATACACAATACTCTCCTCGATGAAACAGCTCCCTGTCTGTGCCTCTCAGTCGGCCTACCTCTTCCTTTCTCCATCCCTATCCCTATCTCCAGAATCTAATCTAGCTCCCTCTATCTCTGTAAATTCCTCCAATCCCCAAACCCCTTTGTCCCACTGACATTCTTGACCAGATGTAACTCTGTTTAACTCTAAGATCCTCGAGCCCCTGTAAGCCTCCCTATCTCTGTAACCTGTACCCATCTGTTCAACCTCACACCACTGAGGAGTGACTCGCTGTATTTGCCATAAGGCAGATGGAATGACAGTGAAGAGATATTATGGAACTATCTGTTAGCTGCAGAATGACCATCGCTGGGAGGTGAATACTGAAGGGTTGTTGGGATAGAGTCAGAGAGATGTACAGCATGGAAACCGACTCTTCGGTCCAACCCATCCATGCTGAGCAGATATCCCAACCGAATCTAGTCCCAATCGGCAGACTAGGCAAAAAGCCAACAAGTTGTGAAGGAAGGATGAGGTTAATGCATTAATGAGACAGTCATATGGATCTGAATATGAAAAGTGGAGCTGAGAATAAAGAAACAGCAGCAACCGTTAGTAGGAATTCTTTTGTAGGCACCAACCAGTGATGGGAATGTCAATATGGTTACAGTCAGGACACTGAATGTACTTATGGCAAGGGCAGTACAGTAACTGTGTGTGACAGTGGTCTCCATGCCAACTGATACAGCAATGAGTATCAGTGCTGTTATGGATAGAATCCTGGATTGTATGTGAGATGGTTTTCTATATCATCATATCATATTTGTAGATCAAATGCTGTGTACTAATAAATATCCAATAATCCCATTATAAAGGAGTTTTGTGAGCAGAGACCCATAATATTATGCAGGACATATTGAGTTTGTGCTCAGACTATGACATGTAGGAGGGGAATGAGGCCATTTGGCCCATTGAGTGTGTTCTGTCCTTCAATCAGTTCATGGCTGACCTGATACTGTTCAACTCTACTTTCCTGCCTTTTCCACAAAACCCTTGTTTCCCTGATTCATTAAAATCTGCAGGAGTTTACAGAACAGTTGGAGAGATAGACAGAAATAGCAAATTGAGTTTAATCTGGACAGTGTGAGCTGATGTCAAATTCAAGAAGAACGTTAGGTTACTGAGGGATATTGATTTGCAGAAGGATCTTGGTGCAAGTCAGTAACTCCCTGACAATGGCAACAGAAGTGTTTCAGATGGGAAGGAAAGCAAATGGAGCACTGGCCTTCATCGGTCACAACGTTGGGTAAAGTGGTTTGCATCTGATGCTGTAATTGTATCAAATGTTTGTTTGGCCACATTTGGAGTACTGCGTGCAATTCTCATCTCGACAAAATAGGAAGGATGTGGAGTCTTTGGACAGGGTATAAAAGTGCTTTATCAGCACGTTACCTGTGTTATGATTTTAAGGGTGTCTTAGGTGTTAAGTGGCAATTAAACAAAGTTGGATTGCTTTGTGAGAGTATCAGAAGCTGACAGGCGACCAGGTACAGGAATATAACATTAGGACAGGGATAGATAATGTGGATAGTCAGAATCTCTTTTCCACTGTGAAAGTTTCAAATACTAGAGCGCAGAGATTTAAGGTGAGAAAAAGAAAGTTTAAATGAGATGTGTGAGGCAAGTTTTTTTTACAGAGAGTGGAAGTTGCCAAGCAAGGTCATAGAAACCGAAATGTGAGTAAAGTTTTGAAGTGGCATTTAGACATGAACGGACAGAGAGTAGAGGGTTATGGACCCATGTGCAGGCAGATGGTATAAGTTAGAATAGTATCTTGGACAGCATAGACGTGGTGGGCCGAAGGGCCTCTTGCTGTGCTCTACTGTTCTATTTTCTAACTTCCCAGCATCTGCCCGATCAGAGCCCCTCAGAATCTTGGATGGTTCATTCCATTTCTCTCTCATTATCTAAACTTCAATGGGTTCAACCTCAACCTACTCCACCTCTTCTCATTAGAAACTCCCTCCATTCCCAGGATCAGCCGAGTGACCCTTCTCTGGACTGCCTCCAATGCGACAATATGTTTCCTGCGGGCACTCACACTATTAATAATAGTCGAGATGTGGTCTGACTTGTACCTTGCATAGTTTTAGCGAGACCTGCCTATTTTTAGACTCCATTCCCTCTGTAATTTATGGCACCATTTCATTTGCCTTCTCTATTACCGCTGACCCTGTGGGCTACCTTTTTCAGATTGTTAAACAAGAACTCCCTCAACCCCTTTCTGCTGTCAGTCTGAAACCAAATAGTGTTAGCCTGACAGTAAGTCGGGAGCATACTGAAATTGTTAGAAAGGATATGTCAATATACAAGAACTGGCCACTTAGAAACACATTTGATAAAAGAGAATTTGTTTTTGAGCCTGTTGGGTTTAATTTGTTGGTGTGAATATAAATGGCAGGTTTGAAAGGGTGTAGAAGGGGTGGAGTGACATAGGGGATATGGTGTATTTGAATTATCAGAAGCCTTTACGCAAGTTTCAATAAGGGCTAAAGAATAACTTGGGAGAGAATAGGGCCCCTTAAAGATCAGTAAGGTCGCCTATGTATGGAACCCGAGGAGATGGGTGAGATATTAGACAAAATAGTCCTGTCAGTATTTACAGTGGCGAAAGACATGGAAGCTCGGGAACTTGGGGAAATAAATAGTGATGTTGTGGAAAGATTCCTCAACAGAGAAGAGAAAGTGCTGGAATCTTAAAACAAATAAAGGTCGATCAATCCTCAGTAGCTCATTAGGTTTATCCTAGAATATTGTGGGAAGCTAGGGAAGAGGTTGCAGTGTCCCTTACAGCGATATGTATATTATCAACAGACGCAGTGAGGTGTCGGAAGACTGGAGGGAACATTATGCTGTTCCATCACATAAGGGCTGCAGGGAAAAGCCAGGAAATTACAGTCCAGTGAGCCCAGTGGTGGGGAAGTTGTTGGAGGAGATTCTGAGAGAAAGGAGCTATGTGTATTTGGAAAGACAAGGGCTGATTAGAGATGGTCAGCATGACTTTGTGAGTGGGAAGCTGTGTTTCACAAACTGGATTGACTCTTCAAGGAGGTGGCCAAGAGATCGATGAAGGCAGAGCAGTCAACATTGTCCACATGGACAGAAAAGCATTTAACAAGGTTGAAAGAGATGTAGAACATCTAGCCAAAGGAAGAAGGAAGCTTATTTAAGTTTGAGGAAGCAAGGATCAGATAGGTTTCTAGAGGGTAACATGGAATAGCACGATGGCCCAGTGGTTAACACTGCTACCTCATAGCACCACGCACTCCATTTCGATTCCAGCCTCAGGTGACTGTCTGTGTGGAGTTTGCACCTTCTCCCCGTGTCAGCATGGGTTTCCTCCAGGTGCTCCGGTCTCTCCCACAGCCCAAGGATGTGCAGGTCAGGTGACCCAGCCATGCAAAATTACCCATATTATTCATGGACGTGTAGGTTTGGTGCATAAGTCGGGGCAAATGGAGAGAATTAGGTTGGGGGATGGTTCTGGTTGGGGTACAGTTTGGAGGGTGGATATGGAGTTGTTGGGCCAAATGGCCTGTTTCCACACTGTAGGGATTCTCTGAAGGTACCAGGAACGAACTGAAGAATGGACTTAGGACAGCTAGAAGGGGGTATGAAAAAGCTTTGTTGGGAAGAATTAAGGAAAACCGCAAGGCATTCTCCACTTATGTGAGGAACAAGAGGATGGACAGAGTGGGGTTAGGGCCGATCAGGGATAGTAGGGGGAACTGTGCCTGGAGTCACAGCAGGTAGGGGATTTCCTTTATGCAGAATGTGCTTCAGTATTCACTATTGATAGGGACCTTGTCATTGTGAAACAGGCTGATATATGTGAACAGGTTGATGTTAAGAAAGAGGATGTGCTGAGTATTGTATAAAACATAAGGATAGATAAGTCTATTGGACCAGACGGGATGTGCCCAAAGTTACTACACGAAGTGAGGGGAGAGATTGCTGTGCACTTGGCGATGACCTTTGTGCCCTCACTGTCCACTGGAGTTGTACCAGATAATTGGAGGGTGGCAAATGTTACTGCCTTGTTCACGAAAGGGAATACCGATAACGCTGGGAATTTCAGACCTGTCAGTCTTATGTTTGTGGTGTGCAGATTATTGGAGAGGACTCCGAGACAGGATTTATAATTCATTGGAAAATGATAGTTTGATTAGAGATTGTCAGCATGGCTTTGTAAGGGGCAGGTCATGCCTTACAAATCTTATTGAGTCCTTTGACGATGTGACAAAACACCTTTATGGCTCATTCAGAAAGTATGGAGACATGGGAAACAGGGAAACCTGTCTGTCTGAATACAGAATTCCTGGCCCAAAGAAGATCGAGGGTGATGATGAATGGAAAGCATTCATCCTGGAGCTCAGTGACCAGTGGTTTTCTGCAACGAAAGGTTACAGGGCCTCTGCTCTTTGTGGTTTTATAAATGACTTGGATGTGAGTGGAAGAGTGGGTTAGTAAGTTTGGCAATGTCATGAAGGTTGGTAGAGTGGCTGATGTAGGTTGCAACGGGGCAATGACAGGATGCAGAGCTGGACTAAGAAGTGGCAGATGGAGTTGAATCTGCAAAAGTGTAAAGTCATTCATTTTGGAAGACTGAATTTGAATGCAGAATGCAGGGTTAAAGGTAGGATCCTTGGCAGTGTGAAGGAAAAGAGGGATCTTGGGTTCCAAGTCCAGAGATCCCTCAACGTTGCCACACAAGCTGATAGGCTTGTTAAGAAGGAATATATTGTGCGGGATTTCATTAGTTTGGGGATTGAGTTTTAAAGCCGTGAGGTTATGCTGCAGCTCTATAGAGCTCTGGTTAGACCCCACTTGGAATATTGTGTTCAGTTCAGGTTCCCCCATTACAGGATGGATGTGGAAGCTTTAGAAAGGGTAAAGAGGAGATTTACAAGGATGCTTCCTGTACTGGAGAGCATGTCTTATGAAGAAAGCTTGAGCAAGCTAAGGCTTTTCTCATTGGAGTGAAGAAAGATGAGTGGTGACCTGGTCGAGGTGAACAAGATGATGAGAGGCACAGAGAGAGTGAATAGTGAGAGACATTTTTCACCCTGACAAAAATAGCTATTACAAGGGGGTATAATTTTCAGGTGATTCACGGATGGTGAAGGGGAGATTTCAGAGGTAGGTTCGTTACATATAGAATTGTGGGTGAGTGGAATGCACTGCCAGTGGTGGCAGTAAAATTAGATGCATTCGGGACATTTAATATACTTCTGGATAGGCATATGGATGATAATAATATGAAGGGTACGTAAGTTAGTTTGATCATATAGTCGGATAAACGGTTGGCATGGCATCATGGCCGAAGGGTCTTGTGCTGCACTGTTCTGTGTTCTGTGTCTGTATGGTAAACTGGGTAATAAGCTCATATCAATGTAAAAGGATATGGAATTCAGGAGGAGCTGGTCAACTGGATACAAAATTGGGCTTGATGGTAGGAGACAGAGGGCAATGGGAGACATTTTGTTTTTCTGACTGAAGGCATGTGACCAGCGGTGTAGTGGGCCCACTATTGTTTGTCATTTGGATACATGGTTTGGATGGGAATATTGGTTTTGTGGTAAGTAAGTTTTTTGAGTGACTCTGAAACTGGTGGTAAACTGGTCAGTGATGAAGGTTATCTGTGATACAACAGGATGAACAGTACTGCTGGGATAGTGGGCTGAAGAATAGCAGATGGAGTTTAATTAGATAAATGTGAAGTGTGCCATTTTGATGAAACAAACCAGGGTGGGACTTGTTCAGTTAATGTTCGGGCCCTGGGTAGTGTTGTCAGTCAGTGACCCAGGGATGCAGGTACACAGTTCTTTGAATGTGTTGTCACAGGTAGACAGGCTGGTGAAGCAGGTGTTTGGGATGGTTACCTTCATTGGGCAGAGCATTGAGAGTAAGAGTTGGGATGTCATGTTGTGGCTGTACAAGACATTAGCAAGACCACCATGAAACCATTGTTGATCAGCAGGATGAACTCATCTAGTTCACTTACCTCCTTTAGGGAAGGACATTTGACACTCTAACCTGGTCTGGCCTACACGTGACTCCAGACCCACAACAATTTGTCTGACTCTGACTTACCATCTGGGCTATTAGCAGTGGGGGGAAAAAGATTGATGGTCCAATCAGTGGCAGTCTCATCCCATGAATGAATAAATAAAAATACCTATGTCCCTCCCTACCTCTGAAAACCCATCCAGCTGCAGCAATCCATACTGGCTTTGTAACATCGTTCAGGCCGTGACCATTCTCTATAACACTCTCACCACCTCCATCACCTTCAATTCTCCCTGTTCCTATCGTTTCAATATGCCCTGACAATATTACCCCTTCCCAATGCCCTCCCCCTGGTAGCAGACCCGTTGCAATCCCTTTTAAACTTACTCCTAAAACACTCTCTAACTTCAGGATTTTAAGTACTTTTTGGTGATCTTCTCAGCCTCATAATCTAGTATGAACCCTTTTGTCCTGAGTAAGGGACCAGTGGGGATTTCTTGTTGAAGTTATGTCTGTTTCAGTGGAATGTCCTTTATTTGAATGATTTACATTGTTCCTTCAAATGTTTTCCACTGTTCATTTACAGACACACGTTTCAGTCTGTATCGCCTGTTTATTTTGGTCAGTTCTCCTCTCAAACACATGTAATTGGCTATTTTTGTTTCTAGTTGTAACTTGTCCTTTCTGTGATTCACTTTAAAACTTTATATTTCTTTAAACTGCACGTTGTCACAATTTCCCTGAGGATCTCTCCAGGTGACATTACTCATTCACTAAGTTTCATCACACAACAGTCGCTCTGAGATAGTTACATCCCTAGCCAGTTGCACAATGTGTTATTCAAAGAAACACTGAAAAAGATTTCTCTGAACTCCTCTTCCAATATCGCTCTTGTCAGTGTGAATGTCCCAGATTTTGGGAATATTGAAGTTTCCCAAAATTATCACAATGCTTTTATTAAAAATTCCAGTTGATTCCTATTCATCGCAGTGATGAGCAATTAAAAGCTGTTCGGTTGCTGAAACTGTTCTGCTGCTTGTGTCCTTGGCAAGTAGTAGCCAGAATTTACATTCAGACTGACTCTACTTCATGATCTGATGCCAAATGCTTGCTCTGTAAGGCCTTTGGTATCCATTGTTGTTAGCGTTGCCCATTTCTCCTGAATTTCCACAAGGTTGTGAACTATTGAATATTTATGTTCCATCTTTTGTTTGTTCTGGAACCATGTTGTCACTGCTGTCTAAATCTCTTTTATCTCTGTGTCACAAGTCCATCTACCTTATTGCAGAGACTTTGTCCATTCCAAACAAAACATAATTTACTCTTTCCCACAATTTTCTGTCACAAACTGATTCACTGATGTACGGTTTTAACTAAACTTTTTTCCATCCTGTTCCTTTCTGTTTGTCTTCAGGCACATTCCCATGCTGTTCCGATGCTTGCCGTTTCTATTTGGATTTGGAAAGCTCCTTTCACCTGAATCCTGTTTCTGCATCCTCTCTGTCAGTTTACAGCCCTGTCCATAAACCTACCAACATGATTGGCCAGGACACTGCTCCCACCATGGTTCCAGTGGGGCCCAGTGCAACGGGATTGTTTTTATTAACTCATGGGATATTGGTTTCTCTGTCTGACTTGCTATTCTTTCCCAGCCCGAGCTGCCCTTGAACTGAGTAACTTGCTCGGCCATTTCAGAGGGTCATTGAGAGACAAACACTTTGCTGTGGGTATTTTGTGCAGACCAAGTGAGGATAGGCAGATGTCCTTCTCGAAATGACAAGTGTTTGTACTTTTTGTACATCAGCAATTGTCTCATAGTTATTTATGGATTATTAATTATTACCTTGAAAAGTATTGTTTTCAAATTCCCCCATTTCTGATGGTGGGATTCAAACTTGTCTCCCCTGAACATTAGCTGAGGTTTTGGATACATGCTCTAGCAATAATGCCCCTAGGCCATCACTTCGCCTGCTCACTGGTTGCTCATTCCTGACCAGTTATACCATCATGAAAGCAGAACCCCTTCTTCCCACACAATTGATTGATTGATTCTGAAGCCTTCTGACAGGATTGTTTGAACCTGATACCTTCCAGCACTCTGGTGATATCACTCAGTCTCTCTCCATGTGGTATCCCTCACTGTGTGGATCTAATTGCTGCCTCTGTCAATGCCCCTCACTCTTATAGCTACTCCAGATCCTGAGTCAACAGAATTCTCCACTCCAGAGAGACGCGGCAGCACAGGCCAGGGACAGAGTCTGGGATTTTCCAGATCTCTGTTTTACTCAGGACCATTCTCCATGTGTAACTCTCACTACATCAGTATAAATTCCAATTCTGTCTATTTCTCTGTCTCCTGTCAGGAAGGTCCTGACTCAATAAATTTCACAGCTGCTGGGTGTCTCGTCCATCACCACATTGAAGATGGTTGGTCAGCCAGAGAGACCAAGGGCAGGGAGATCTGGAGCCTTCAATAAATCTTGCAGTGAGGTAAGATCATTCACGGTGAACAGAGCAGAGAGCAATGAGAGGGCTCCATATATCGGCTAACAAGACATGACATAGATACAGTACTGGAGGGGGAGCAGAGTACAGACAAACCTCAGGCTCAATCACCACCCCTGCTGTAAGTTTTGTTGTACTGAGACAGTATCGGGAGTGTCACAGTTATCAATCCAGGCCTGTGCTGTATTAGCGAGCATCAGTACAACAGAGGGGAAAGCAGGCTCCCAAGAGAGGGTGGGAATGCAGCCGGGGATCTCTCTTCTGTATTTTCCTCTCCAATATTGTATCTATGGCATGTCGCATGGACCAGAGTCTTCAATAATTTTTAACTCCTATAACGGTTCATGTCCCTGTAACCTCCTCCCTTCCCTATAGTCCCTCCACATATTTGAGATGTACTGCATTCCAGACTATCATCCCTATCACTGTAACTTGCTTCAGTGTCTACAACATGCCTTATCTCGGGTCGTGTCTTCCTCCAATGACAGAGTCATGCAGCACGGAAACAGAACCTTTGCTTTGATCCAACTAGTCGATGCTGAACACGGTTCCTGAACGAGTCGTGTTTCCCTGCAATTGGCCGGTATCCCTTCAAACCTTCTCCTCTCCATGTATCCACCCAAATGTCTTTTCCATGTTGTCATTATGCTTCTCTCCATCACTTCCCCTGGCAGCTCATTCAATGCTCTCTGTGAAAAATGTTCTCCTCTGATCCCTTTTAAGCCTTCCCTCTCCCACCTCATATTTCTGCCCTCTAGTTATGGACTCCTCTACCCTGGGGTAGAGACCTTCACTATTCACCCTACCTGTACCACTCATGGTTTTATAATACTTTATAAGGTCACCCCTCAGCCACCTACACCCAATGGAAATACGAAGGACAATGATATAAATATTTCTGTTCGTGTCCCTGCCACTACTTTGCTACAATGTTCTGGGATAAAGTTGTTCAGGACCTTGGGCTTTTTCTACATTTGTATTCTAAGACCTCCAGCACCATCTCTCCTATAATGGGGACTCTTTACAAGCCATCACTGTGTCTTTCCCTTTGTTTCCTAATCTTTGTCCACAGTACGTTCTGACATGAAACGTTCATTTAGGGTCTCGCCCATCACCTGAGGTGCCTTATTGTCTCTCTAGTTGCTTTTTTGTACTTGTATGCCGTAGAATTTCCTTGCATTCTCCTTAACCTTATCTGCCAAAACTATCTCATTCTCACTGTTGTGCTTTCCAGCTTATCCACCCTGTCCTTGGAAGTCAAACCCTCCAGTATCAGTAACATCTTCATCAATCTTTGCTCCGTGTACAGTTTCAGAAAATGCTTCCTAAATCGGGAAAAACAGGATTCTACACAGTACTCCAACTGGGAACCCAGCAATATCTTGTACAGCCGTATCATGATGTACCAGCTCAATGCTCTGACCCATGAGTGCAAGTGTACTTAATGTGCTTTCCCCACCCTGTCCACCTGTGACACCACTGACCAGGAACAATGTCACTGCACCCCTTGGTCTCACTGTCTGTTCGACAGCATTGAACAGGGCCCTACCATTAACAGTGTTAGTCGTGCCTGTTTTGTCTCAACAAAATCCATTCATTAAAATCCATCTTTCATTCCTTGACCCACTTGTCCAGTTGATCAAGAGCCTCTTCGGTAACTGTCTTCACTCCCCACTGTAACACTTATTTTGCTTACTAACGATGATTCCTATATTCTCGTTTATGTAAATAATGCACATGTGGCCCCAGCACCAACCCTTATGGCACACCGCTGGTCAGAGCCTCCAGTCCACACAACAACCCTCTCCCACTACCCTCTGTCTCCTCCGGTCAAGATCATTTTGTGTCCGTTTGTCTCGCTCTCCCTGATCCCATGTGATCTAACCTTACTAACCAGTGCACCTGGCTAAACCCTGTCAAAGGCCTTGCTGAAGTCAGGATGGACAATGTCTACTGCTCTGACTTCATCTATCTTCTTAATTACCTCTTCGACAAACTCAGTCAAGTGTGCGAGACACTACTTTGCACACACAAAGCTGTGCTGACTATCCCTAATCAATCCTTTCCAAATGCATGTAACTCCTGCCCTACCAAATCGCTTTCAACAACATTTGCACCACTGACATCAAACTAAATAGTGTTTAGGTCCCTGGCTTTCCCTCACAGCCTTTCTTAAATACTGGCACAACATTACTGACCCTCCAGACTGCCAGCTCATTACCTGAAGCTGTCTTTGATAGAAATATCTCTCTAAGGGACCCCGCAATTTCTTCCCTAACCCCCCTCCTCCCCAATGTCATGGGATACACCTGATTAGTTCCGAGTGAGTTGTCTACATTTTATGCGTTTTAAAACCGTCAGCACCTCCTGTTCGCCAATGTGGACTCTTGTGAAGACATCACTGTTTCTTTCCCTGACTTCCCCAGAGTTTCTCCACAGTACGTTCTGACGTGACATTTATGTTCAAACTGATGGAATTGTGGTAATTTTGCCAAAGTGCTCCCCTACAGACACTTCAGTCCCTTTCCCTACTTTTGTTTCCCAAGGGGAGGTCAGGTTTTATCCCTTTCTGCAGTCAGGCCATTTCCATATTGACTGAGACAGTTTTCTTGAACATACTGAACAAATTCCTCCGATCCAAGCTGTATACATTATGGCAGTCCCAGTCTAGTTATGGAAAATTAAAATCCCCGACCATTACAACCCTATTATTCTTGGATATCTGAGATCTCCTGATATATTTGCTGTTCTATTTCCTGTTGACTGTTGGGGGCCTGTAATACAGTCATATCAAAGTGATGACTCATTCTTATTTCTCAGTTCCACTAAGAGAATTTCACTGGATGATCCCCAGGCATACCCTGTCTAAGTGCTGCAGTGATTTTTTTCACTAATCAAGAACTCCATTCTCCCTCCACTTTTGTTTCCTGTTCTGTCCTTCCTCTAGCATCTGTCTCTGGAACATTGAGCTGCCGGTCCTGTCCCTCCCTCAGCTGTTGTTCTGTAATACCTGTGATATTTCAGTCCCATGTTCCCATCCATGCCATGCGCTCATCTGCCTTATCTGTCAGGCCTTTTACATCAAAGTAAGTGCAGTTGTATTGATCGGTTTTCCCTCATTGCCTGCTGTGCTCTTGCCTGCCTTATCTTTGAAATGACTCTTTGAAATTCAGTCCCAACTTCAAACTTCAGACTGTAGCCTGACACCATCCCCCTCACTGTGGACAACACCCTCACCCTTCATGTCATCTGTAAACCTTCTGCTATCACATCCAACTCATTAACATACATAAAAAACAGCGATGGTTCCTGCACAGATCCCTGTGGTACATCCGCTGGACAAAGGCTTTCAATCACAAAACCAACCCTCCACCAATTGTGGAGCCAATTTACCAACGTACCTTAGATCCCATGGGATCTTCCCTTTTGGACCAGCCTTCCATGTGGGACCTTGTCAAAGGCCTGAATGAACTCCAAGGAACCCACATCATCTGCACTGCCCTCATCAACATTTTTAATCGTAATTTCAAAGAAAACTCCGCTGAATTCATCAGACAGGATCTTCCTTTGCCAAATCCGTGCTGACTATCCCTAATTGCTTCCTGCCTTTCCAGTTATTGATTCAAACTGTCCCTCAGAATTGTTCCCAATAATTTCCCTCCCCCTGCTATTAGACTGTCTGCTCTGTAATTACCTGGCCTATCCTTTGGATCCAGTGACCACAACTGTCTTCGTTTTAACATTGTTATGGAAAAAGATCAGACAGGTTGACAGATTAAGGTGTGAAACTGGAGCAGGGCCAGATTTGGGGCCATTAGGCAGGATCGAGCAGAGATAGATTGGGTGAATTAAAAATCACACAACACCAGGTTATAGTATAACAGGTTTATTTTGAAGCACTAGCTTTCGAAGTGAAGGTGATCATCCCAAAAGATGAAAGGCTGAAACTAAATTTGTTTGATATTACATTCCATGACACTGCAATCCTGTTGCTATAAATTCTGAGCCTTATGATTGTGCTGCACAACTACCTGATGAAATAGCGCTCCGAAACCTAGTGCCTCCAGATAAACCTGCTGGGCTGTAAGCTGGTGTTATGTGATTTTAACTTTGTACACCTCAGTCCAACACCGGCTCCTCCAGATTATAACTACCATCGATTGGGTGAGTCTGTTTGAAGGAAAATGAATGACTGGCAAACGGGAAGCTTTTAAAAGTGTGATCTCAAGAATCCAGGGCCAGTATGTCCCTGTTAGAGTGAAGGGAAAATCTGGCAGGTTCAGGGATCCCTGGCTGATGAGGGATATTGTGGCTCTGTTCAGGAAAAAGAAAACAGCGTACATAGAGTTTAAGCTATTCGTATCTTCTTCCAGTCCTAAAGACATGATCAATCTGTGGAGACCCTGCAATCCTCTCAGGTCCCTGCTGCACTCCTGATCTGTAGATCTCACTGCAATGCCTGTGACTATCTGATCCAGTTCCGAAAAGACTCACTATCTATGTAACATCCTCCGTTACCTATCATCCATCCTGAAAATGTGTTGCTGGAAAAGTGCAGCAGGTGATTTCTCCAGCTTTATGCCTATGAAAACATTTAATACCTCATCCGTATTGATCTTAACATGTTCTCGAAACTCACCATCCCAATTAAAATCCCTGGCTCCTGTGTGAATACAGATGAGAATTATTCATTGAAGACCTCACCTACTTCCCATGGCTTCATGCACAGATTGTCTCTTTGGTTTCTAACAGGCCTCACTGTTTCCTCAGTAATCCTCTTATTCTAAGCATACTGATAAAATACTTTGTGACTTTTCCTTAATAGTATCTGACAAGGATATTTTATGCTCATTGTGTGTCCCTCATTTCTAAGGATATCCTTGCAGTCCCTATACTTTTGAATGGCTTCGCCTGGTTTTATTGCACTGTGTTTTCTTTATCAAACTCACGATGTCGCTTGATCAGTATTCGCTGGAATCGCTGCCTTTACTATTCCCTCGTCAGGAACACACTGGCCCTGAATTTCACTGTATCACTTTAACATACTCCCACTTTCCAAATATGGACAAACTGCAGATAGTCTTCCCAGTGTATGTTTGTCAGATCCTCTCTAATGATAGGGATACTGATTGGAGACTCAATTGTGAGGGGGGACAGACAGGAGACTGTGTGGATGCAGAAGAGACCCCAGGATGGTGTGCTGCCTCCTGGGAACCAGGGTCAAGGGTGTCTCTGAGCGGTTACTGAACATTCTGAAGGGGAGGGTGAATAGCCAGAGGTCATTGTGCACATCGGTCCACATGACAGAGGTAGACGATGGGATGGGGTCCTGTGAAATGAGTATCAGGAGTTAGGTAAGAAGTTAAAAAGCAGGACCTCAAGGGAAGTGATCTCCAGATTGCTCCCAGTGCCACCTGCCCCAGTGAGGATAGAAATAGAAAGATAGGCCAGATAAATGTGTGGCTGAGGAACTGGGGAGGGTAGCGGGGGTAAGGTTTGGATCATTGAGATCTCTTTTGAGGTAGAGGTGACCTATACAAGATGACGGGTTTGACTTGAACCAGAGGGACGCCAGTATCCCGGCGGGGAGATTTGTTAGTGTTATTCGAGGAGGGTTTAAAAAAGTTTGGCAGGGACTCTCAATAAGGGAGTGTCATGAAAAATTCATCAGCCATCGAGAACAAGTTTGCTATTCTGGATATCCAGGGGCACAGACAAGGGAGGGAAAAGACTTTTGGTTTAACGTGCATTTATTTCAATGCACGAGGCCTGACTGGTAAGGAAGACTAGCTCAGAGCATGGATTTGCTCTGGGGACTGGGATATTATAACCATAACAGAAACATGGCTGAGAGAAGGGCAGGAGTGGCAGCTCAGTGTTCCAGGATACAGAAGCTACAGGTGTGTCAGAAGGACAAGTAAGTGAGGAGGGGGAGCTGCCCTTTTGATGAGGGAGGTCAGAACAACAGCGCATCGAGAGGATACTCTTTAAGAGTCATCAAATGAGGCCATATGTTGAGACGTTAGAAACAAAAACGGGATGGGCACTCTGTTGTGACAGTGTTCAAGATTCCCAAATAGCCAGCGGATGTGAGAGGAGCAGATGTGTAGAGAGCTTGCAGGTACCAAATGAAATAATAATGTAGTATTGGTTGTAGATTTTAACTTCCCCTGGATGGACTGGGCCACCCAGAGAGTAAAGGGCCCGTACGGAGTTCAATTTGTCAAATGTGTCCAAGAAATTTTCTTAAATCAAGATGTAACTTGAACAAGGCCTAACTCTACTCAGGTGGGTGTAACACTGGACCTCCCCTCAGACAACATGGTCAGGCAAGTGACTGAATAGTCAGTCAGAGAGCACTTTCGATCCAGTGACCACAACTGTCTTAGTTTTAACTTCGTTATGGAAAAAGATCAAACAGGTCCACAGAATAAGATGTGAAACTGGAGCAGGGCCAATTTTGAGGCTATTTGGCAGAATCGAGCCGAGGTTGATCGGGTGAATTAAAAAATCACACAACACCAGGTTATAGTTCAACAGGTTTATTTTGAAGCACCAGCTTTCGAAGCGAAGGTGATCATCCTAAAAGTGGAAAGGCAGAAACTAAATGTGTTTGATATTACATTCCATGACATTGCAATCCTGTTGCTATAAATTCTGTGCCTTATGATTGTGCTCCACAATCACCTGATGAAGCAGCGCTCTGAAACCTAGTGCCTCCTAATAAACCTGCTGGACTGGAAGCTGGTGTTGTGTGATTTTAAACATTGTCCACCCCAGTCCAACACCGGCTCCTTTATATTATGATTACCATCGATTGGGTGAGTCTGTTTGAAGGAAAAGGAATGACGGACAAATTGAAGGCTTTTAAAAGTGTGATCTCAAGAATCCAGGGCCAGTGTGTTCGAGTGAAGGGAAAATCTGGCAGATTCAGAAATCCCTGGCTGCTGAGGGATATTGAGGCCCTGTTCAGGAAAAAGAAAGCAGCATACATTGACTTTAAGCTATTCGTATCTTTTTCCAGTCCGAAAGATACAATCAATCTATGGAGACCGTACAATCCTCTCAGGTCCGTGCAGTAGCCCTGATCTGTAGAACTCACTCCAATGCCTGTGACTATCTGATCCACTTCCGAAAAGCCTCACTTTATGTGTAGCATCCTCCCGTTGCAATCACCCATCCTGTCAATGCAAGCTCCTTCAGTCTCTCCATCCAACTACTCATCTTCATAACCTTGTCCAGCACTTACACCACTATCTGTGTAAACGTTACCCTCCCTGACAACCCTTCCCACTTTGGCCAAACTGGAGGAGGTTACTATTGCTCCTTTATCTGTGAAACTGTCTCCAACCAAAATTACTGACCTTACCTGCTGGTAAAAATGTCCACCTCCACAACTTCTATACCTAAATAACCTGCAGAACCTTCGCCTTTCTATAAGTATAAACATCTTCAGTCGCGACTGCTCTCCACATAGCTGTGTGTTCTTCTAATCTATAAAAAGTCTTGATTTCCACAATCTGCTCCAATCTCCAAAAACACTCCTGTCTGTGTGAAACACCCCATCCTACCAACATCCTTGAGCCTGTAAACTGCTGCATCCCTCCCAACTTCCCATCTCCATGATCACCTGCAGGTCCTATAGCTCTTCACGTTTCTGTGACACCTTGTGGCACTGTGGTCCTCCCTCCCTGTGAAACCACCTCCAGTCCCCGCACCCCTCCCAGTCTGGGTCATCTGCTCCAGCTCAGACCATTGCTGTCTGTGTTACCTCCGACAATCCGAACACACCTTCCTATTTGTGTCTCTTCATTCAGTTCCCATCGTCTCCAGCTTTCTGAAACCTCTTTGCGCCATTGTAATCCTCCCAATTTAGATCGGAGAACAGTACAGCACAGCGAAAGCCCTTCGGCCCTCAATGTGCCAATCTTTTATCCTACAGACCCTACATTTTACTATCAGCCATGTGCTTGGCTAAGAGTTCATTAAATGTCCCTAATGTATTGGACTCTACTACCACTGTTGGCAGAGCATTGTACACACTTGCTACACTATGTGTAAAGAATCCACACCTGACATCTCCTATAAATCTTCCTCTGATCACCTTCAATTTATGTCCCCTCGTTATTTCCATTTTTGCAACGGGAAAAGTATGTGGTTATCCTCTCTATCTAAGCCTCAAATCATCTCGTTCACCTCCAATAAGTCATCTCTTGTCCCTTTTCATTCCAAAAAGTAAAGCTCTAACTCCCTCAACCTTTCTCCGTAAGATCTCCCCACCAGTCTAGGCAGCATCCTGATAAATCTCCTCTACCCCTCTCTATAATTTTTACATCTTTCTGATGATGAGGCAACCAGAACTGAACACAATATACCAAGTGTTGTCTAACCAGGTCTTGATAGAGTTGCAGCATAACCTCAAGGCTCTTAAACTCAATCCCCCTGCTAATGAAAGCCAACACACCATATGTCTTCTGAATAAGGCTAACCAATTGAGTAGCAGCTTTGAGGGATCAATTGACGTGGACCCCAAGATTCTTCTGTTCCTCCACACTGTCAAGAATACCGCCTTTCTCCCTGTAAAAGTTTTCCACGGAATTCTTCAATCTTAAACCCTCCCTATTTTGGTAACTTCCTCCAAACCCTCCAACACTCGTAAACTGACCTGGTGCTGCTCTGTTAAAAAGTATTCTCTGTGCATCTGATAACCTTCAGATCGATGTTACTGACCAGAGCTCACCTCATCGAACCCTTTCTTTGGAAAGTTCTTTGTTATGTCATTATTTTCAAAAGGACATTTCGCGAGATGCAGGAATTGGGGAGTTTCCATTTTGAGGTTTAAGTTTTGAAAAAGAAGTAAACGTATCTCAGGAGAGAGTGTGAATCCTTACGAGAGTATAAAGGCAGTAGGAGTATAGTAAAGCGGGAGATCAGGAGGGCGAAAGGGGGACATGAGATAGCTTTGGCAAATAGGGTTAAGGAGAATCCAAAGGGTTTTTATAAAAATATAAAGGACAAAATGGGATCTAGGGAGAGAATAGGGCCCCTTGAAGATCAGCAAGGCAGCCTGCACCTGGAGCTGCAGGAGGTGGGGAGATATTAAACAAGTATCTTACATCAGTGTTTACTGTGGGGAGGACATGGAAGATACAGAATGGAGGGAAATAGATGGTGTCAACTTGCAAAATGTCCATATTACAGAGGAGGAGATCCTGGACATTTTGAAATGCATAAAGGTGGATAAATCCTCAGGACCTTATCAGGTCATAGTCATAGAGATGTACAATATGAAAAATAAACCCTTTGGATCAACCCGACCATGCTGACTAGATGTTCCAATCCAACCTAGTCCCACCTGCCAGCACCGGGCTCATATCCCTCCAATCCCTTCCTGTTCATATACCCATACAAATGCCTTTTAAATGTTGCAATTGTACCAGCCTCCACCACTTCCTCTGGCAACTCATTCCATACACGTTCCAACCTCTGCATGAAAAAGTTGCCCCTTAAGTCTCCTTTATATGTTTCCCCTCTCACCCTAAATCTATGCCTTCTAGTTCTGAACTCCTCGACACTAAGGAAAAGACTTTGTATATTTATCCTATACATGCATCTCATAATTTTGTAAACCTCGATAAGGTCACCCCTCAGCCTCCGACGCTCCAGGTAAAACAGCCCCAGCCTATTCAGCCCCTCCCTATGGCTCAAATCCTCCAACCCTGGTAACATCCTTGTAAATCTTTTCTGAACCCTTTCAAATTTTACAACATCTTTCCGATAGGCAGGAGACCAGAATTGCATGCAATATTCCAACAGTGGCCTAACCAATGTCTTGTATAGCCGCAACGTGACCTCCCAACTCTGATACTCCATACTCTGACCAATAAAGGAAAGTATACCAAACACCTCCTTCACTATCCTATCTACCTGCGACTCCACTTTCAAGAAGCTATGAACCTGCACTCCAAGGTCTTTTTGTTCAGAAACACTCCCTTGGACCTTACCAGTCCCTGAGCAGGTGTACCCTAGAACTCTGTGCGAAGCTAGGGAAGTGATTGCTGGGCCCCTTCCTGAAATATTTGTATCATCGATAGACACAGGTGAGGTACCAGGAGACTGGAGGTTGGCTAACATCATGCCACTATTTAAACAAAATGCTAAGGAAAAGCCAGGAAACTACAGACTGTTTCGCCTGACGTCACTGGTGGGCACGTTGAAGGAAGGAATCGGGGGTACACGATTTGCATGTGTTTAGAAAGTCAGTATCTAATTAAGGATAATCAGCATTGCTTTGTGCGTGGGAAATCATGTCTCAAGAAATTGACTGTGGTTTTTGAAGAATAAACCAAAAGGATTGATGAGGGCAGAGCGGTCAATGTGAGCGATATGGAACTAAATAAGGTGTTTGACAAGTTTCCACCATGGTTAGCAAGGTTAAATCTCATGGAATGCAGGGAAAACCAGCCAATTGGATACAGAACTGGCTCAAAGGTAGAGGATAGAGGGTGGTGGTGGAGGTTTGTTTTTCAGACTGGAGACCTGTGACCAGTGGAGTGCCATACGGATCGGTGCTGGATCCACTATTGTTGTTATTTATATAAAGATTTAGATGTGAACATAGGAACATATTTAGGATGTGAACATATTTAGTAAGTTTGCAGATGACACCAAAATTGAAGGTGTTGTGATAGCAAAGAGTGTTACCTCAGATTACAGCGGGATCTAGATCAGATGTGCCAATGTGCTGAGGAGTGGCAGATGGAGTTTAATTTAGATAAATGTGAGGTGCTGCATTTTGGGAAAGCAAATCTCAGCAGGATTTACACACTTAATGGTATGCTCCTAGGGAGTGTTGCTAAACAAAGTAACGTTGGAATGCAGGTTCATAGCTCTTTGAAAGTGGAGTCGCAGGTAGATAGGATAATGAAGAAGGTTTTTGGTATGCTTGCGTTTGCTGATCAGAGCATTGAGTAGAGGAGTTGGGAGGTCATGTTCTGGCTGTACAGGACATTGGATAAGTCACTTTTGGAATATTGTGTGCAATACTTGTCTCCTTCCTATGGGAAGGATGTTGTGTAAATTTAAAGGTTTCAGAAAAGATTTACAAGGATGTTGCCAGGATTGGAAGATTTGACCTACAGGGAGAGGTTAAATGGGCTGGGGTATTTGAGGCTGATGGGTAACCATACAGAGATTTATAAAATCATGAGGCATGGATAGGTTTAACAGACAAGATCTTTGAGGTAGTGGAGTGCAGAACCAGACAGCCTAGCTTCAGGGTGAGAGGGGAAAGATATAAAAGGAACCTAAGGGACAACGTTTTCAGACAGAGAGTGATGCGTGTCTGGAATGAACTGCCAGATGAAGTGGTGGAGACTGGTACAATAACTGCATTTAAAAGGCATCTGGATGGGTATACGAACAGGAAGGGTTGAGATGGATTTAGGGGCAAGTGCTGGCAAATAAGACGAGATTATGGTAGGATATGTGGGTGGCGTGAACGAGTTGGACACCGAAGGCCCTGTTTCTGTGCTGTACATATCTATTTTCTGTAAATGTTTTCCACTGTCCATTTCCAGCCATACACATCACTGTTTCCCCTGTTTACCTTGGTCAGTTCTCCCCTCAAACACATGCAAATGGCTTTGGTTGTGATTGTAGGGTGTGCTTTATGGTCACTTTAAAAATCCATCATCTCTTTGAATTCCACTACACTACAATTTCCCAGAGGATATCTCAGTGTGACATTACTCCTTCACTCAGCGTCATCACCCAACGGTCGATCTGAGACAGTCACGTCCCTGGCCATTTGCACAATGTGTTATTCAAAGAAACACTGACAAAAACATTCGGAGAGGAGTTCGGAGAATATCATTTTTGACAAAGATTGAAGTCTCCCAAAATTTGCTTTACACAGGAATTCATTGGAATGTGTAACAGGGATGAGCAATTAAATATTGTTAGGCAGCCTATAAACTGTTCTCCTGCTTGTGTTTTTGACACGTGTTACCGAGAATCTGCATCAGGCTGATTCAGCTGCATCATCTGATGCCAAATGCTTTCTCTGTAATATCTTTGTTCCCCATTACTGTCAGGGTTACCCATCCTGCACTCCCTGAGACCCTCAAGGATGGGTACAATTGAATATTTATGTTCAACCTTTTGTTTCTCCTGTAACCGCATCTTTCTGGTGACCGAATATTATTTATCTGTGTCACAAGTCTATTACCGTATTGCAGGTACTTTGTCCATTCCAAAGAAAGAACATTGTAATTTACCTTTTCCCAGAATGTCCTGTCACAGCCTAATTCACTGATATACAGTTATAGTTAAATCTGTCCCATCCTGTACATTTCTGGTTGTCTTCAGCCACATTCCCATGCTGTTCCAATGCTTCACCTTTTCTATTTGGACTTGGAAAGCTCCTTTCATCTGAACCCTGTCCAAGCATCCTCTCTGTCAGTTTACAGCCCGGTCCATAAACCTACCAACATGATTGGCCAGGACACTGCTCCCAGCAGCGTTGTTTTTAATTCAATCTTGGGATTTTGCTGTCTCTTTCTAGCCAGCATTTCATGCCCACCCCCGAGCTGCCCTTGAGCTGAGTTGCTTGCCAGGTCATTTCAGGGGGCAGTTGAGAGTCAACCTCCTTGCTCTGCGTCTGGAGTCACATGTAGGCCAGACCTGCTGTCGATAACCGATTTCCTTCCTTAAAGGATATTAATCAGTTAGATTGGTGTAGTTGACATCGGCATTAAATTCTGGATGAACAGTCGGGTGAGAATAACCTGAGGTTATCACCTGTCCCACTCGTAGTTCACCCGTCACTGAGTACTGATCCCCGTGCACCATGAATCGAAACCCTTTCACCATGACCATTGTTTGATCCTGACACCTTCCAGCACTCTGGTGATAGCACTCATTATCTCTCCATGTGGTATCCCTCACTGTGTGGGTCTAATTGCTGCCTCTGTCAGCTCCTCTCACTCTTGCAGCTGATCTGAGATCCTGATCCAAAATAATCCTCTGATCAGCAATAGCACAGACCAGGGACAGAGACTGGGATTTTCGTGATCTCTGCTGGACTCAGTGCTACTCAACATGAGTCATCCTCACTGCATCAGTCTAATTTTCCATTCTGTTTATTTCTGTCTCATGCAGGTAATCAGGATGTTGCTAACTCCTCTCTCATCCATCACCTCATTGAAGATGCTTGGTCAGCCAGAGAGAGATGGAGAGGGAGGTCTGGAGCCTTCAGTAAATCCTGCAGCCGGTAAGATCACTCGCAGTAAACAGCACAGGGAGGACTTTGTGGCCTTCTGTATTCAGACCCGGAAGACAGGACATAGACACAGAACTGGGCAAGGAACAGCAACATTCTAGGCTTCATTCACATCATCTTGTCAGGGTCCTGCATTCACCTTTGCTGTACTGGTCCTCACAGAGACAGCACAGAAGCCCCAAGCATCAATCCTGGCCCATGTTGTACTAGTGATCTCTGTAATATCCTCCAGTCCCGATAATCCTTCCTCTGTTTGGAAGCTCTTCTAGTCCACACAATGCTCTCTGTTTCTGTCAGGTTCTCCAATCCCTAACACCCTTATCCCGAAACTTCTCCAGTGGATACTAAATTCCTTCATCCCTGTAAACCTCACAGTCCTGTCTGTCCCTGTAAGCCCCTCCTAATAACACCACTCTCTATGTCAATGTATTTGCCTTTAACCTCTCCATCCGTCCCTATCTGGGTAAACTTCTCCAGCTCCTACAACCCGTCCTTTTCTGTGAAAAAAATTGTAACTTCCTTATCGTTCTCCAAACCTTCAATCTTAATCTACATAAACTTCACCCTGTCTCCACCAACCCACCTGACCACAGGAACCTCTTCCAATTTGTGCAACCCTCCCCATCTGTATTACTGTCTCCAACCCCGTAACCTGGCATTCTCCATTGCCTTCCGATCTATGGAGCCTTACTGAACCTAGAAGCCTTCTTATATCTGTGAACGTGTTCAGTCGCTATAACCTTCCATATCTCTGTTATACACACAATACTCTTCTCTCTGAAACACCACTTGTCTGTGCCTCACAGTCTGCCTACCTCTCCCTATATCCATCCCTATCCCTATCTCCAGAAGCTAATCCAGCTCCATCTATCTGTATAAATTCCTCCAATCCCCAAACCCCTTTGTCCCACTGACATTCTTGACCAGATGTAACTTTGTTTAACTCTAACATCCTCCAGCCCCTGTAAGCCTCACTATCTCTGTAACCTGTACCTTCTGTTCAACCTCACACTACTGAGGAATGACTCCCTGCATTCGACATAAGGCAGATGGAATGACAGTGAGCAGATATGATGGAACTGTCATTCTGGCGATGTAAAAACAGAATGATAATCGCTGGGAAGGAAATATTGAAGGTTTGTTGGGATCGAGGCAGGCTTGGCAAAAAGCCACCAAGGAGTGAAGAAAGGATGAGCTTAATGCTTTAATGAAATTGCAACGTGAAACTGAAATCCAAAATTTGGAGGCTATTGGATGGAGCTGGGAATAAACAAGCAGCAACAATCATTGGCCGGAATTCTTTTATAGGGACCAACCAGTGGTGGGAATGCAAATGTGGTTACAGTCAGAACACTGAATATACTTACAGCAAGGGTAGTACAGCAACTGTGTGTGACAGTGGTCTCCATCCACACTAGATAACTAATAAGTGTCAGTGCTGTATTAGATAGCATCCTGGATTGTGTATGAGATTGTTTATGATAACATCATTGAACAGGCAGAGAATAGAGGGATATGGACCATGTCGGGGCAGGTGGCATGTGTTGAGAATATCATCATGGTCGGCACAGCCATGGTGGGCCGAAGGGCCTATTGCTGTGCTGTACTTTCTAATTTCCTACTTCCCAGCATGTACTTGATCAAAGCTCTTCCGAATATTGAATCTTACATTCGATTTTTCTGTCATGTTTTCTAAACATCAGTTGGGTGCAAACTCAATCTAATCCACCTCTTATTGGAAAATTCATCCATTTCCAGGATCAGCCAAGCGACCCTTCTCTGACCTGCCTCCAATAGAAGAATATCATTCCTTCGGGCACTCACACTGTTCATAGTATTCTGGGTGTGGTCTGACTTGTACCTTGCATAGTTTTAGCAAGACCTTCCTATTTTTAGACTCCATTCCCTTTCTAATAAGTGGTGGCATTTGATTTGCCTTCTCTATGACCTGCTGACCCTGTAAGTTACCTTTTTCAGATTGATAAACAAGAACTCGTACAACCCTTTCTGCTGTCAGTCTGAAACAAAACAATGTTTGCCTGACAGTAAGTGAGGAGCATGCTGAAATGAGTGAGAAAGGACCTATCAATAAAAAATAACTGGACCCTTAGAAACACATTTTATAAAGAAGAATGTGTTCTTGAGCCTGTTGGATTTTAAATGTTGGTGTGAATATGAATGGCAGAATAGATAAGGGTGTGGTGGGTGATGGTATGGGGGAAATGTGCTATTTGAATTTTCAGAAGCCTTTATGCAAGTTTCAGTAAGGGCTTAAGAATAACTAGGAAGAGAATAGGGCCCCTTCAATATCAATAAGGTCGCCTATGTGTTGAACCAGAAGAGATGAGTGAGATCTTAAACAAAAAAAAATCTTGTCTGAATTTACTATGTAGAAAGACATGGAAGATCGGGAGCTTGGGGAAATAAATAGTGATGTCTTGGAAAGAATCCTCAACAGAGAAGGGAAAGTGCTGGAATCTTAAAACAAATAAAGATAGATCAATCCTCAGTAGCTCATTAGGTTTATCCTCGAATATTATGGGAAGCTGGGGAAGAGATTGCCGTGTCTCTAACAGAGATATGTATATTATCAACAGACAGTGAGTTACAGGAAGACTGGAGGGTGGCTAATGCTGTTCCATCACTTAAGGGCTGCAGGGAAAAGCCAAGAGTGAGCCCAGTCATGGGGAAGTTGTTGGTGGAGATTCTGAGAGAAAGGAGCTACGCATATTTGGAAAGGTAAGGGCTGATTACAGATGGTCAGCATGGATTTGTGAGTGGGAAACCGTATTTCACAAACTGGATTGACTCTTCGAGGAGGTGGCCAAGAGATAGATGAAGGCAGAGAGTCAACGTTGTCCACATGGACTTCAGCAAAGCATTTGACAAGGTTCCAACGTGTAGAACATCTAGTCAAGAGGAAGAAGGAAGCTTACATAAGGTTAAGAACGCAAGGATCGTTAGACTTCTATAGGGATATATGGGAGCGGCAAAATGCCTGAGTGGTTAGCACGGCTGCCTTATAGCACCCGGGACCCGATTTCAATTCCAGCCCCGGGCGACTGTCCGTGTGGAGTTTGTACATTCTCCCCATGTCTGCGTGGGGTTCCCCCAGGGGCTCCAGTTTCCACCCACAGCCCAAATCAGCCATACTAAATTATCCATAGTATTCAGGGATGTGTAGTATTGACACGTTAGTTAAGGTACATGGAGAGAAATAGGGTCGGGGAATGGTTTTGGGTGGGATGTTCATCAGAGGGTCGGTATTGCGTTGTTGGGCCAAATGGCCTGTTTCCACACTCTGGGGACTCTGAAGGTAGCCAGGAAGGAACTAAAGAATGGACTTAGGACTGCCCGAAGGGGGCATGAAAAAGCTTTGTTGGGAAGGATTAAGGAAAACCGTAAGGCATTCTCCACTTATGTGAGGAACAAGAGGATGGCCAGAGTGGGGGTAGGACCGGTCAGGGATAGTGGGGGGAACTTGTGCCTGGAGTCACAGGAGGTAGGGGAGTTCCTTAATGTATACTGTGCTTCAGGATTCATACTGAGAGGGGCCTTGTCATTTGTGAGGACAGCATGAAAAGGACTGATATATGTGAACAGGTTGATGTTAAGAAGGAGGATGTGCTGTATGTTTTCTAAACATAAGGATAGGTATATACCAGATAGGATGTACCCAAAGTTACTGCAGTAATCAAGGGAAGGGATTGCTGTGCCTTTGGCGATGACCTTTGCACCCTCACTGTCCACCGGATGATTGGAGGGTGTCAAATGTTACTCCCTTGTTCAAGAAAGGGAGTAAGGATAATCCTGGGAATTACAGACATCATGTTCTTATGTCTGTGGTGTGCAGATTATTGGAGAGGACTATGAGAGACAGGATTTATGACTCCTTGGAAAACCATAGTTTGGTTACAGGTAGTCAGCATGGCTTTGGTAGGGCCAGATCATGCCTCACAAATCTTATTGAATCCTTTGAGAATGTGATAAAACACATTTATGGCTCATTCAGAAATTACAGAGGCATGGGATACAGGAAAGCTGTCTGTCTGGATACAGAATTCCTGCCTCATAGAAGACAGAGAGGAATGATAGATGGGAAGCATTCAGCCTGGAGCTCGGTGATTCTGCAGGGACCAGTTCCAGGACCTCTGCTTTTTGTGATTTTTTTTTTTAAATGACTTGGATGTGGGTGTGGAAGAGTGGGTTAGTAATTTTCCCAATGACATGGAGGTTGGTGGAGTGGTGGATAGTGTGGAGGTCTGTTGTTGGTTGCAGCTGGATATTGACAGGATGCAGAGCTGGACTGAGAAGTGGTAGATGGAGTTCAATCTGGAAAATTGTGAAATGATTCATTGGGGGAAGATCAAAGTTGAATGGGTTAAATGCAGAATATTTGGTTGTGTTGTGGAACAGAGGGATCTTGGGTTCCACGTCTATCGATCCCTCAAAGTTGCCACCCAAGCTTACAGGGTTGTTAAGAAGGAATATGTTGTGTTGGCTTTCATTAGCTGGGGGTTTGAGTTTTAAAGCTGTGAGGTTATGCTGCAGATCGATAGAGCCCTGGTTAGACCCCACTTGGAATATTGTGTTCAGTTCTGGTCCCCTCATTACAGGAAGGCAGTGGAAGCTTTAGGGAGGGTAAATTAGAGATTTACCAGGATGCTGCCTGCGCTGGAGGGCATGTCTTATGAAGAAAGTTTGAGGGAGGTAAGGCTTTTCTCATTGGAGTGAAGAAGGGTGAGGGGCGACTTGGTAGAGGTGAACAACATGTGAGGCACAGAGAGAGTGGATAGTGAGACACTTCTTTATACCATAGCATAAATGGCTATTATGAGCAGGCATAATTTTAAGGTGATTGGTGGATGGTTAAGGAGAGATAGGTTCTTTACACAAAGGCTGTTAGATGGGTGGAATGCACTGCCAGCAGTGGTAGGAGAGTCAGATACATTCGGGACATTTAATACACTCTTGGATAGACACATGGATGACAGTAAAATGAAGGGTATGTAGGTTAGTTTGATCTTACCGTCGGATAAAGTTTGGCATGGCATCATGGCTTAGGGGTCTTGTGCTGTACTGTTCTGTGTTCTACGTCCCGTATGGTAAACTGAGTAATAAGCTCAGGTCAATCTAAAAGGATATGGCATTCAGGAGGAGCTAGTCAACTAGATACAAAATTGGGTTGATGGTTGGAGGCAGAAGGCGGTGGCAGACATGTTTTTCTGACTGGAGATATAGGACCTGCGGTGCAGTGGCTGCAGAGTTGTTGTAATGTGGATAAATGGTTTGGATGGGAGTACTGGTTTCCTGGTAAGTTTTTTTTGGGTGGTACTGAAATTGGTGGTAAAGTGGACAGTGATGGAGATTATCTGATTCAACAGGATGAACAGTACTGCTGGGATAGTGGGTGAAGAATAACAGATGGAGTTTAATTAGATAAATGTGAAGTGTTCCATTTTGATGAAACAAACCAGGGTGGGACTTGTACAGTTAATGTTCGGGCCCTGGGTAGTGTTGTCAGTCAGAGACCCAGGGATGCAGGTAGACAGTTCTTTGAAAGTGGTGTCACAGGTAGACAGGCTGGTGAAGCAGGCCTTTGGTATGGTTACCTTGACTGGGCAGAGCATTGAGAGTAGGAGTTGGGATGTCATGTTGTGGCTGTACAAGACATTAGTGATAATATAAAAGACTATAAAAGCATTGTTGATCAGTCTGAAGAACTCCTCTCATTCACTTACCTCCTTCAGGGAAGGACATCTGAAATTCTAACCTGGTCTGGCTGACATGTGCATCCAATCCACAGCAATATGGCTGCCTCTTAACTGCCCTCTGGACAATTAACTGTGGGGCAAAGTATGCTGGTCTAATCAATGACAACTTCATCCCATGAATAAATAAATAAGTATGTATATGCTCCTCACTACCTCTGCAAACACCTCCAGCTGCAGCAATCCATACTGGCTTTGTAACACCGTTCAGGCCCTGACCACTCTCTGTAACACTCTCACCACCTTCAGCAACTTCATTTCTCCCTGTTCCTGTAGTGTCATTAGCTCCTGACAATGATTCCCCTTCCCACTGCTCTCCTCATGTTAGCAGCCCCTTTGCAATACCTTTAACACTTACTGGTTAAACTCTCTCTGATTTCAGGATTTTAAATACTTTGTAGTGATCTTGTAAGCCTCATAATCTAATATGATCCATTTTGTCCTCAGTGAGGGATTGGTGGGAATTTCTTGCTGAGGATTTTCTGTTTCAATAGGATGTCCTTTTGTTGAGTGTTTTTTACACTGTTCCATCAAATGTTTTCCACTGTTCATTTACAGGCACATGTTTCAGTCTGTTTAGCCTGTTTACCTTGGTCAGTTCTCGTCTCACACTCATGTAATTGGCTGTTTTTGTTTCTAGTTGTATCTTGTCGTATTTGTAATTCACTTTAAAACTTTATATTTCTTTAAACTGCACTTACTCACAATTTCTTAGAGGATCTCTCCAGGTGACATTACTCATTCACTAAGTTTCATCACACAACGGTCGCTCTGAGATAGTTACGTCCCTAGCCAGTTGCACAATGTGTTATTCAAAGAAACACTGAAAAAATTCTACAATCTCCTCTTCGAATATCACTCTTGTCAGTGGGATTGTCAAGATTATATGAATATTGAAGTTGCACTGAATTATCACAATGCTCTTATTAAAAATTCCAATGAGTTCCTGCTTAATGCAGTGATAAGCAATGCAATGCTGTTCGGTGGATAAAACTGTTCTGCTGCTTGTGTTCTTGGCAAGTAGCAGCCAGAATTACATTCAGACTGACTCTACTTCATGATCTGAGACCAAATGCTTTCTCTGTAATACATTTGTTATCCTTATTGTTCGTGTTGCCCATTTTGACTGAGTTTCCGCAAGCTTGTGATCCATTGAATATTTATGTTACAACTTTTGTTCGCCCTATAACCACGTGTCCCTGGTGTCTAAATCTCTGCGTCACAAATCAGTCTATCTTATCGCAGACAATTTGTCCATTCCAATAAAAAACATAATTTACTCTTTCCCACAATTTCCTGTCACAAATCGATTCACTGATGTACAGATTTAGTTAAACTTTGACTCATCCTGTTCCTTTCTGCTTGTCTTCAGCCACATTCCCTTGCTGTTCCAAAGCGTCACCTTTTCTCTTTGGATTTGGAAAGCTCCTTTCACCTGAACCCTGTCCCTGCATAATCTCTGTCAGTTTAAAGCCCTGTCCATAAACATACTGACATGATTGGCCAGGACACTGCTCCCTGCATGGTTCCAGTGGGGCCATCCGAATGGATTTTTTTTTTTAAATCTGGTATGCGATGTGGGTGTCTCTGGCTGACCAGCCTTTCTTGCTCAGACCTAGCTGCACTAAAGCTGATTAACTTGCTCGGTCATTTCAGAGGGTAATTAAGAGGCAAACACTTTGCTGTGGGGACGTCGTGCAGACTACGTGAGGATGGGCAGATGTCCATCTCGAAAGGAGAAGTGTTTGAATTTATTGTACCGCAGTAATGGTATGTATTGATTGTCAATTACGATTTTAAAAATAATTTATTTCAAATTCCACCATTTCAGCTGGTGAGGTTCAAACCTGCCTCCCCTGAACATTAGCTGAGGGTTTGGATATATGCTCTAGCAATAATACCACTAGGCCATCACTTCACCTGCTCACAAGCTATTCATCCCTGAACACTGATACCAGTGCATCATGGAGCCACACCTGTTTTTGCTTCATGATTGTTTGATCCTGATACCTTCCTGCACTCTGGTGATATCACTCAGTATCTCTCCATGTGGTATTCCTCATTGTGTGGGTCTAATTTCTGCCTCTGTCAGTGTCGCTCACTCTTACAGCTACTTCAGATCCTGAGCCAACAGAATTCTCCACTCCAGGGTGACACAACAGCACAGGCCAGGAATGGAGACTGTGATTTTCCAGATCTCTGTGGGACTCAGTGCCATTCTCCATGTGTAATCCTCACTACATCAGTCTAATTTCCCATCCTGCCTATTTCTCTGTCTCCTGCAGGTAATCAGGAAAAATAGACTTCCCAACTCCTGGGTATCTCGTCCATCGCCACATTGAAGATTGTTGGCCAGCCAGAGAGAGAAAGGGCAGGGAGATCTGGAGCCTTCAGTAAATCCTGCAGTGAGGTAAGATCATTCACAGTGAGCAGAGCAGAGATCAATGAGAGGGCTCCAAACATCAGCTAACAAGACACGACTTTGATACAGTGCTGGAGGGGGAGCACAGTACTGACACACCCTAGGACAATCACCACCCTTACTGTAAATTTTGTTGTACTGATACAGCATCGGAGTGTCACAGTTATCCATCCAGGCTTGTGAGGTCTTAGTGAACATCAGTATAACAGAGGTGAAAGCAGACTTCCCATGAGTGTGTGGGAATGCTGCCTGGGATCTTTCTGTTCTGTGTTCCCCCTCCAACACTGTACATATACAATGTCTCCTGGACCAGTGTCTTCAATACTTTTTAACTCCTATAACAGTTTCTGTCCCTGTAACCTCCTCCATTCCTGATAGTCCCTCCACATGTTTGAAATATACTGCATTCCAGAGTACCATCTGTATCTCTGTAACTTGCTTCAGTGCCTATAGCATGCCTTATCTCAGTAGTCTCCTCCTCCAATAACTGGAGAAAGAGCCATGCAGAACAGAAACGGTTCCTTCGATCCAACTAGTCCATGCTGACCACGGTTCCTGAACGAGTCGCATTTGCCTGCGTTTGGTCCCTATTCCGTCAAACCTTCTCCTCTGCATGTACCTGCCCAAATGTCTTTTCCATGATGTAATTGTACATTTCTCTACCACTTCAGCGGCAGCTCATTCAAAATGTGCACCATTCTCTGTGTGGAAATGTGCTCTTCTGGTCGCTTTTAAGTATTTCCTCTCCCACCTCATATTTTTGCCCTCTAGTTATGGATTCCCTTACCCTGGGGTAGAGACCTTCACTATTCACCCTACGTATACCCCTCATGTTTTTTATAAACCTTTATAAGGTCACCCCTCAGCCACCTACACCCAATGGAAATACGAAGGATATTGATACAAATATCTCTGCCACGGTCCCCACTGCGACTTTGCTGCAATGTTCTGAGATACACTTGTTCAGGATCTAGGGCTTTCTCCGCATTTGTGTTCAAAGACTTCCAGCACCAACTCTTCTGTAATGGGGACTCTTTTCAATACATCACTGTTTCTTTCTTTTGTTTCATAATCTTTGTCCACAGTACTTTCTGACATGAAATATTCATTTTGGGTCGCGCCCATATCCTGTTGTTCCAGGCATGGATGCCTCATTGATCTTTGACGGGCTCTATTGTCTCTCTAGTTGCTTTTTTGTACTTGTATGCTGTAGAATCTTTTTGAATTATCCCTAACCTTATTTGCCAAATCTATCTCATTCCACCCATGTTGCTTTCCAGCTTATCCAGCCTCCCTGTTTCTGTCAAATCCTCCAGTATCAGTAACATCTTCGTCAATCTTTGCTCCATTTTCAGTTTCAGAATATGCTTCCTAAAGCAGGAGGATCAGAATTCTACACAGTACTCCAACTGGAGACCCAGCAATGTCTGATACAGCCGTATCATGATGGACCAACTCAGGTACTGAATGCTCTGACCCATGAGGGCTAGTGTGCCTAACCGCTTTCCCTGCCCTGTCCACCTGTGACGCCACTTTCAAGGAACAATGTAATTGCACCCCTTGGTCTCTCTCTGTTCAACGACACTGTCCAGAGCTCTGCCATTAATTGTATTAGTCGTCTCTGGTTTGTCTTAACAAAATCCAACACCTGAATTCAGCTCCATCTTTCATTTCTTGACCCACTGGCTCAGTTGGTTCAGATCACCTTTGATAACTGTAATCACTGCCCACTATAACACTTATTTTACTATCGACAAACTTACTAACAATAATTCATATATTCTAGTTTATGTCAATAATGCACATGCGTGGCCCCAACACCAATGCTTATGGCACACCGCTGGTCAGAGGCCCCCAGTCTGCACAACAACCCTCTCCCAGCATCCTCTGTCTCCTACTGTCAAGCCAATTTTGTGTCCGTTTGTCTCGCTCTCCCTGATCCCATGTGATCTAACCTTACCAACCAGTGCACCACGCTAACCCCTGTCTAAGGTCTTCTGAAGTCAGGATAGGGACGTCTACTGCTCTGCCTTCATCCATCTTCTTGGTCACCTCTTCAACAAACTCAATCATGTTTGAGAGGCACGACTTTGTATGCACAAAGCTATGCTGACTATCCCTAATCAATCGTTGCCTTTCCAAATGCATGTAAGTCCTGTCCCGTGGAATCGCTTCCAACAACGTTGGCACCACTGACACCAAGCTAATTGGTGTTTATGTCCCTAGCTTTTCGTCGCAGCCTTTCCTAAATATTGGCACAACATTAGGCAAGCTCCAGGCTCCGAGCTCATCACCCGTGGCTGTCAGTGATAGAAATATCATTGGAAGTTTCTTCCTGAACTTACCCCAATGTCCTAGGATATACTTGATTAGTTCCCAGGGAGTTGTCTAATTTTAATGTGTTTGAAAACCTTCAGCACCTCCTGTCCTCCAATGTGGACTCTTTTGAAAACATCACTGTTTATTTCCCTGCTTCTCCAGTGTGTCTTCCACAGTAAGTTCTGACGTGAAGTTTTGTCTTGGATCTCACCCATTTCCTATGGGTTCACACATGGATGGCTTCATTAATCTTTAAGGAGTCACATTCTGTTCAGAGTTAATGATAATCTTATGTTGCTAATATACTTGTAGAATCTCTCTGGGTTTTCCTGAACCTTCTCTGCCAAAGCTGTCAGTTCCCCTTTAGGCCCTCATGGTTTCCCTCTTAAGAGCATTACGACACCCACAATTTTCTTCAAAGTATTGACTTAATCCAGCTGGCTATATAGGATATGTACCCCCTTTTGTCTTGACCAGAGCCTCAATATCCCAAGTCATCCAGTATTTCCCACTGGTGTCAGCATTGTCCTTCACACTAACAGCAATATGCTGCCCCTGAAATCTTAATTTATCTCTCTTTTGAAAGAATCCTACTTGACCAACGTCCCTTTATCTGCAATTTTTAGACAGTCTTGTCTAATACCTTCTAGATTGCAGCAAGGCCAGTTTTGACGTTTAACTTGCGGACCAGGCGTGTCCTTTTCCATCGCTATTTTCAAACTAATAGAATTGTGGTGACTTTGCAAAAGTGCTCCCCCACAAACTCTTCAGCCCCTTTCACAACCTTATTTCTCAAGGGGAGGTCAGGTTTTATCCCTTTCTCCAGTCGGGCCAGTCACATACTGATTGAGACAGTTTTCTTGAACGCATTGAACAAATCCCTCCCATCCAACCTATGGAACACTCTGGCAGTCCCAGTCTAGGTTTGGAAAGTTAAAATCCCCCACCATTACAACCCATCCTTCTTACAGATATCTGAGATCTCTGACATATTTGCTGTTCAATTTCCTGCTGACTACTGCAGGCCTGTAGTACAGTCATATCAAACTGATTATTCATTCTTATTTCTCAGTTCCATTACATAGTTTCAGTGGGCGATCCCCAGGAATATCCTGTCTCAGTGCTGCAGTGATGTTTTCACTGATCAAAAACTCCACTCCCCCTCCTCCCTTGCCTCCCCATCTATCCATCCTGTTGAATCTGTCCTCTGGAACAATGATCTGCGAGTCCTGTCCCTCCCTCAGCTGTGTTTCTGTAATTCCTGTCATTTCCCAGTCCCAGCTTCGCATCCATGCCGTGCGTTCATCTGCCTTACCTGTCAGGCATTTTACATCAAAGTAAATGTAATTTAATTGATGAGTATTCCCTCATTGCCTGCTGTGCTCTTGCCTGGTTATCAATTGAAATTACTTTGTTGAAATTCTGTCCCAGCCTCAACCTTCAGACTGCAGCCAGAGACCGTCCCCCTCTCTGTAGACAACACCCTCATCTTTCCTGTCTTTTGCAATCCTGATAATGATACCTTCTGCTTTCACTTCCGAGTGATTAATGTCCATTAGGAACAGCAATGGGTCCTGCACAGATCCCTGTGGTACACCTGCTGGACAAAGGCTTTCAATTACAAAACCAACCCTCCACTAATTGTGGTGCCAATTTGCCAACATGCCTTCGATCCCATAGGATCTTCCCTTTTGGACCAGCCTTCCTTGTGGGACCTTGTCGAAGGCCTTAATGAACTCCATGGTATCCACATCATCTGCACTGCCCTCATTAATATTTTCAGACACCATTTCATCAGACAAGATATTACTGTATCAAATCCGTGCTGACTATCCCTAATTAATCCTTACCTTTCCAGTTATTAATTCAAACTGTCCCTCAGAATTGGGACATTGGGATCACTTCTTGGGTAGAGGTGACCTGTACCAGGGGATGAAAGGCACTGGATGCAGAGGGGCACCAGCATCCCAGGGAGGAGATTTGCTTGTATTACCTTGTAGAATTTAAACTATTTTGGCAGGAAGTTGAGACTCTGAATAAGACAGGGGCCATCAACTCGTCAGGGAAAAATACATCAGCATGTTTCCTATCCAGGATATCCGGGGCACAGAATAGGAAGGGAAAAGACGTATGGTTTTCAATACATTAATTTCAATGCACGAGGCCTGACTGGTAAGGCAGACAAGTTCAGACCATGAATTAGCTCTGCGGACTGGGATATTATAGCCACAACAGAAACATGGCTGAGAGAAGGGCAGGACTAGCAGAGCAGGGTTCCAGGATACAGAAGCTACAGGCGTGACAGAAGGACAAGTAAGTGAGGAGGGGAAGTTCTCCCTTTGATTAGGGAGGACAGAACAACAGTGCTGAGAGACAGTATTGTTGAGCAGTCATTAAATGAGGCCATATTTTCAAAAGTTAGAAACAAAAAGGGGATGGTCAGTCTGCTGGGTTGGTGTTCTAGATGCCCAAATAGCCAGCAGATACGAGAGGAGAAAATGCGTATAAAAATAATAGAGTAGTATTGGTTGGAGATTTTAACTTACGATGGATTGACTGGGTCACCCACATTGTAAAAGGACCATACGAGGTGGAATTTGTCAAATACGTCTAAGAAAGTTTCCTAAACCAAGATATAGAGGGTTCCACGCTACTCAGACGGATGCAACACTGGACCTCCCCTCAGAAACCGAGGTTGGGCAAGTGACTGAAGTGTCAGTCAGAGAGCACGTTGTGTCCAGTGACCACAACTGTCTTTGTTTTAACATAGTTATGGAAAAAGATCAGACAGGTCCACAGATTCAGGTCTTAAACTGGAACAGGGTCAATATTGGTGCCATTCAGAAGGATCAAGCAAGGGTTGATTGGGTGAAGGGAAAAATCACACAACACCAGGTTAACATCCAGCTGTTTACACAGGAACCTTGATTATCTGAACGAGATGGGCGGGCAATAGTACATTCAGATAATTGGTTATTCGATTAATCGATTGCATGTCGTTCGTTGAGGGCTCAGAGTTTTCGGTAATGCCTAGTCCCCGTTGAGGGGACTAGGCAGCAGCAAACCATGCGTGAGGCCTCACGCCCCATCAGCCCCCCAAAACTTCCCACTGCTCGCCCCCAAACTCTTCCAGCACCGCCCCCCCACCCCTCAACATCGCTCCCCCGCCCGCTCGCAAACCCATCCAATACCACCCTCCGCCCACCTCCAACAGAGCACCCCGCCCGCCCCAAACGCATCCAACATCACCCTCCGCTCGCCTCCAACAGAGCACCCCGCCCGCCCCAAACGCATCCAACATCACCCTCCGCTCGCTTCCAACAGAGCACCCCGCCCGCCCCCAAACCCATCCAACATCACCCTCCGCCCACCTCCAACAGATCATCCCGCCCGCCCCCAAATCCATCCAACATCACCCTCCGCCCACCTCCAACAGAGCACACCGCCCGCCCCCAAATCCATCCAACATCACCCTCCGCCCACCTCCAACAGAGCACCCCGACCGCCCCAAACCCATCCAACATCACCCTCCGCCCACCTCAAACAGATCATCCCGCCCACCTCCAAATCCATTCAACATCACCCTCCACCCACCTCCAACAGATCATCCCGCCCGCCCCCAAACCCATCCAACATCACCCTCCGCCCACCTCCAACAGATCATCCCGCCTGCCCCCAAACCCATCCAACATCACCCTCCGCCCACCTCCAACAGATCATCCCGCCCGCCCCCAAACCCATCCAACATCACCCTCCGCCCACCTCCAACAGATCATCCCGCCCGCCCCCAAATCCATCCAATATCACCCTCCGCCCACCTCCAACAGAGCACCCCGCCAGCCCCAAACGCATCCAACATCACCCTCCGCTCGCCTCCAACAGAGCACCCCGACCGCCCCAAACACATCCAACATCACTCTCCGCCCACCTCCAACGGATCATCCCGCCCGCCCCCAAACCCATCCAACATCACCCTCCACCCACCTCCAACAGATCATCCCGCCCGCCCCCAAACCCATCCAACATCACCCTCCGCCCACCTCCAACAGATCATCCCGCCCGCCCCCAAACCCATCTAACATCACCCTCCGCCCACCTCCAACAGATCATCCCGCCCGCCCCCAAACCCATCCAACATCATCCTCCGCCCACCTCCAACAGATCATCCCGCCCACCTCCAAACCCATCCAACATCACCCTCCGCCCGCCTCCAACAGAGCACCCCGACCGCCCCAAACGCATCCAACATCACCCTCCGCTCGCCTCCAACATCACCCTCCGCTCGCCTCCAACATCACCCTCCGCCCGCCCCAACTGAGCACCCTGCCCGCCCCCAAACCCATCCAACATCACCCTCTGCCCGCCCCAACTGAACACCCTGCCTGCCCCCAAACCCATCCAACATCACCCTCCGCCCACCTCCAACAGAGCACCCCACCCGGCCCAAACCCATGCAACACCACACTCCGCCCGCCTCCAACAGATCACCCTATCCATCCCATACCCATCCAACATCACCCTCTGCCCGCCTCCAACAGAGACCCTGTCTGCCCCCAAACCCATCCATCATCACCCTCCGCCCGCCTCCAACAGATCATCCCGCCCGCCCCCAAGTCCATCCAACATCACCCTCCGCCAACCTCCAACAGAGCACACCGCCCGCCCCCAAATCCATCCAACATCACCCTCCGCCCACCTCCAACAGATCATCCCGCCCACCTCCAAATCCATTCAACATCACCCTCCACCCACCTCCAACAGATCATCCCGCCCACCTCCAAACCCATCCAACATCACCCTCCGCCCACCTCCAACAGATCATCCCGCCCGCCCCCAAACCCATCCAACATCACCCTCCGCCCACCTCCAACAGATCATCCCGCCCGCTCCCAAACCCATCCAACATCACCCTCCGCCCACCTCCAACAGATCATCCCGCCCGCCCCCAAACCCATCCAACATCACCCTCCGCCCACCTCCAACAGATCATCCCGCCCGCCCCCAAACCCATCCAACATCACCCTCCGCCCACCTCCAACAGATCATCCCGCCCGCCCCCAAACCCATCCAACATCATCCTCCGCCCACCTCCAACAGATCATCCCGCCCACCTCCAAACCCATCCAACATCACCCTCCGCCCGCCTCCAACAGAGCACCCCGACCGCCCCAAACGCATCCAACATCACCCTCCGCTCGCCTCCAACATCACCCTCCGCTCGCCTCCAACATCACCCTCCGCCCGCCCCAACTGAGCACCCTGCCCGCCCCCAAACCCATCCAACATCACCCTCTGCCCGCCCCAACTGAACACCCTGCCTGCCCCCAAACCCATCCAACATCACCCTCCGCCCACCTCCAACAGAGCACCCCACCCGGCCCAAACCCATGCAACACCACACTCCGCCCGCCTCCAACAGATCACCCTATCCATCCCATACCCATCCAACATCACCCTCTGCCCGCCTCCAACAGAGACCCTGTCTGCCCCCAAACCCATCCATCATCACCCTCCGCCCGCCTCCAACAGATCATCCCGCCCGCCCCCAAGTCCATCCAACATCACCCTCCGCCAACCTCCAACAGAGCACACCGCCCGCCCCCAAATCCATCCAACATCACCCTCCGCCCACCTCCAACAGATCATCCCGCCCACCTCCAAATCCATTCAACATCACCCTCCACCCACCTCCAACAGATCATCCCGCCCACCTCCAAACCCATCCAACATCACCCTCCGCCCACCTCCAACAGATCATCCCGCCCGCCCCCAAACCCATCCAACATCACCCTCCGCCCACCTCCAACAGATCATCCCGCCCGCTCCCAAACCCATCCAACATCACCCTCCGCCCACCTCCAACAGAGCACCCCACCAGCCCCAAACACATCCAACATCACCCTCCGCCCACCTCCAACAGATCATCCCGCCCGCCCCCAAACCCATCCAACATCACCCTCCACCCACCTCCAACAGATCATCCCGCCCGCCCCCAAACCCATCCAACATCACCCTCCGCCCACCTCCAACAGATCATCCCGCCCGCCCCCAAACCCATCCAACATCACCCTCCGCCCACCTCCAACAGATCATCCCGCCCGCCTCCAAACCCATCCAACATCACCCTCCGCCCACCTCCAACAGATCATCCCGCCCGCCTCCAAACCCATCCAACATCACCCTCCGCTCGCCTCCAACAGAGCACCCCGACCGCCCCAAACGCATCCAACATCACCCTCCGCTCGCCTCCAACATCACCCTCCGCTCGCCTCCAACATCACCCTCCGCTCGCCTCCAACATCACCCTCTGCCCGCCCCAACTGAGCACCCTGCCCGCCCCCAAACCCATCCAACATCACCCTCCGCCCGCCCCAACTGAGCACCCTGCCTGCCCCCAAACCCATCCAACATCACCCTCCGCCCACCTCCAACAGAGCACCCCACCTGGCCCAAACCCATGCAACACCACACTCCGCCCGCCTCCAACAGATCACCCTATCCATCCCATACCCATCCAACATCACCCTCTGCCCACCTCCAACAGAGACCCTGTCTGCCCCCAAACCCATCCAACATCACCCTCCGCTCGCCTACAACAGAGCACCCCAACCGCCCCAAACGCCTCCAACATCACCCTCCGCTCGCCTCCAACATCACCCTCCGCTCGCCTCCAACATCACCCTCCGCTCGCCTCCAACATCACCCTCCGCCCGCCCCAACTGAGCACCCTGCCCGCCCCCAAACCCATCCAACATCACCCTCCGCCCGCCCCAACAGAGCACCCCACCCGCCCCAAACCCATCCAACATCACCCTCCGCCCGCCCCAACAGAGCACCCCACCCGCTCCAAACCCATGCAACACCACACTCCGCCCGCCTCTAACAGATCACCCTATCCATCCCATACCCATCCAACATCACCCTCTGCCCGCCTCCAACAGAGCACCCCACCTGCCCCCAAACCCATCCATCATCACCCTCCGCCTGCCTCCAACAGAGCACCCCACCTGCCCCCAAACCCATCCAACATCCCCCTCCGCCTGTCTCCAACAGATCACCCCGCTTGCCTCCAAACCCATCCAACATCCCCCTCAGCTCCCCCAAACCTGTCAAATACTGCCCCGCCCGCCTCCAAAAGCGCCCCCCCGCCCGGCCCCAAACCCATCCAACATTACACCCCCCGCCCGCCCCACCTACCATGTGTGCCCATACCCCCAGCTGCCCCGCCCCCCCGTGCGCCCCTGCCCTATCATCTCCTCCCCCTCCTGGGCAGCCAGAACGGACACCAACAGTAAGACAGGTGGGTAAGTCTCCAAATAGCGCACGCGCACATGCACACATACACGCGCGCGCACATGCACACATACACACATACATGCACATGCACACATACACGCGCGCGCACATGCACACATACACGCACGTGCACATGCACACATACACACATACATGCACGTGCACATGCACACATAGCTACACACAACTTTTCCTTCAACATTTTGAAAAGTTACACGTCTGCCCTGTGCAGGACAATGTTCGAGAGAATATCTGGGGAAGGGGGATTTAGGATTTAGCCCTATGCAGAACTCCAGTCTACATCTGGAGAGCCAGAGAGGATGGGAGGTCAGTCATTTGGAGATGTAACCTGGGCTCAATATCTCAGCAGTATTTCAGTAGCTGAGATCTGTTTTAATCAGTGTGAACAAAAAAAACACACAGTCAGGGTTCAAGCAGCTCTTTGATGTAATGTTTCTATCGGGACCTCGAGATCTCCTTTGGATAATCCGATATTCAGATAATTGATATTTGGATAATCGATGACCCACTGTGTTTGGAAGCATTAGATTTAGAAGCACTGGTGATCATTCAAAAGATGAAAGACTTAATCAAAACTTGTTTAATATTTCATTCCATGACACTACCATCCAGTTACTATAAATTCTGTGTCTTATGACTGTGCTCCACAACCACCTGATGTAGAAGCAGCACTTCGAAAGCCAGTGCTTCTAAATAGACCTAGTGCACCTGTAAGCTGGTGTTGTGTGATTTTTAACTTTGCCGATCCCAGTCCAACACCGACACGTCCAAATCATGGGTCAGTCTGTTTGATGGAAAAGGAATAACTGGCAAATGGGAGGCTTTTAAAAGTGTGATCTCAAGAATCCAGTATGTCCCTGTTAGTGTGAAGGGAAAATACCCTACAACCCTTCCCACTTTGACCATTCTGGAGATGGTTACTAATGCTCCCTTATCTGTGAAACTGTCTCCAACCAAAATTACTGCCCTTCTGGTAAATCTGTCAGACACCATACCCTTCATATCTGGCTCACCTGCAGAGCCTAAACCTTCCTGTATCTATAAACATCTTCAGCCATGACTACCCTCCATATCTCTATTTGTTCCTCCAGTCTATACAACCCACTTTATCACTGTAATCTGCTCGATTCGCCTGAAACATTCCTGCCTGTATAAACCGCTCCATCCAATCAACGTCTTTATCCCTGTCACCTGGCCCATCCCTCCCAACCTCTCTATCTCCCTGAAATCCTGCAGGCCCTACAGCTCTCCGCATTTCTGTTCTCTCCTATGGCTCTATGGTCCTCCTTCCCTGTGAAACCACCTCCAATCCCCACACCCAGCCCAGTCTGGGTCATCTGCTTCAGATCAGGCCACTGGTGTTTCTGTTACCTCTGGCACTCCGAGAACACCTTCCTAATTGTGTCTATTCATTCACATCTGATCCCGTTCAGCCTCGTGAAACCTCTTCCTGCCATTGTAACCCACCCTGTTTGGAACACAGAACAGTACAGCACAGTTTCTCCTGTCACCACATCTTTCTGGTGACCAAACCTTGCTGATACTTTGACAATTCCAAAAAAAAACTGAAATTGACTTTTTCCTAGAATTTCCTGTCAGAGCCTAATTCACTGTCCGTTCCTGTTCCTTTCTGCTTGTCTTCAGTCACATCGCCATGCTGTCCTGATGCGTCACCTTCTCACTTTGGATTTGGAAAGCTCCTTTCACCTGAACTCTGTCCCTGCATCCTCTCTGTCAGTTTAAAGCCCTGTCCAGAAACCCACTGAAATGTTTGGCCAGGACACTGCTCCCAGCAGTGTTGTTTTTAATTCACTCATGGGATGTTGCTGTCTCTGGCTGGCCAGCATTTCATGACCACACCCAAGCTGCCGTTTAGCGAGTGACTTCCCGATCATTTCAGGGGGCAGTTGAGAGTCAACATCCTTGCTCTGGGTCTGGATTCATATGTAGGCCAGACCGGCAGTCCATAACAGATTTCCTTACTTAAAGGGTATTAAGTAAGTTAGATGGGTATCCCTGCTACCGGCGTTAAATTCTGGATGAGGAATCGATTGAGGGTAACACTAGGCCATTGCCTAGCCCACTGATTGCTCACTTATCCCTGAGTACTGCTCCCAGTGCACCTTCGTCCTGACCGTGATTTGATCCTGATACCTTTCAGCACTCTCGTGCTATCACTCAGTATCTCTCCATGTGGTATCTGTCACTGTGAGGATATAATTGCTGCCCGTGGATGCACCTTTTGCTGTTATTCCAGATCCTGACCCAACAGTATTCTCCACTCCAGGGAGACGCAGCAGCACAGGCCAGGGATGGAGACTGGATTTTCCAGGTCTCTGTGGGACTCAGTGCTATTCTCCATGTGTAACCCTCACTGTATCAGTCTAATGTCCCATTCTGTTCATTTCTCTGACTCCTGTAAGTATTCAGGATGCTCCTGACTCAGCAGAATTCCCAATTCCTGTTTCATTCATCACCACATTGAAGACAATCGGTCAGCCAGAGAGATGAAGAGAGACATATGGAGCCTTCAAAAAATCCTGCAGATCTGTAAGATCACTCACAGTGAACAGAGCAGAGTGTATTTAAGGGATCGAACTTTGGTCTAGAAGACATGACATAGATACAGTGTTGAAGAACGAACACAGTGCATGATGGTCCCAGGCTCAAACACCCCCCTCTTGTTAATTTTTAACTCTGCTGTACTGAGCCTTCCTGTGTCAATCCAGGCCTGTGCTGTCTTAGTAAGGATCTATACAATAGAGGGGAAAGCAGGCCTTCCTCAAGGTGATGGTATTGAATCCTGGGATCTTTCCGTTCTATATTCCCTCCTCACGCTGTCTCTTGTCATGTGATAGAGTCATACAGCAAGGAAACATGCCTTTCGGTCCAACTTGTTTGTGCCAATGTCTTGAATGCTTGTAATTCCCAGAATTTTTCCTATTTCTGTAACCTCCACCACTATCATATTCCCGCTGTATATTTGAAACCTACTCCGATGCTGACAACACTCCCTATGTGTAAATTGCTCCCATGTCGATAACATGCCAATCTCAATAATCTCATCCTGCACCCAGTACAATAATTCCTATTTCTGTAGTTTTGCACAAGACTTACAGTGCCCCCATCTCTGTAAAATCATCCAGCCGGGACCAAAATACCCACGTGTGTACTTTCCTCAAGCCCCAAGAGAACATGATGTCACTGTAACCTTCTGCAGTTCCGATCACACTCCTGAATCTTGGCCTTTAGCACCACACGATTTCAGTAACCTTCTCCCATCCCTACCACCTTCCTTATCTGTATAAACACCTCCAGACCTTTTTCAAGCCACAACAGCAGGCCACATCTCTGTTTGCTCGTCCACTCCATACAGTCCTCCCAGCACCTCAAACACTCTCTGTTTGCGTAATTCTGCAATTTGGGGCAGCACGGTGGCTCAGTGGGGTACAATAGTGCTTCACAGCACCAGAGACCCAGGTTCGACCCCAGCCTCGGGTGACTGTCGGTGTGGAGTCTGCGCATTCTCCCCGTGTCTGCGTGGGTTTCCTCCGGGTGCTTCGATTTCCTCCCACGTTCCAAAGATGTGCAGCTCAGGGGAATTGGCCATGCTAAATTGCCCATAGTGTTAGGTAAATTGTCGGAGAAAAGCGGGTCTGTGTGGGTTACTCTTTGGAGAGTTGGTGTGGACTTGTTGGGCCGAAGTACCTGTTCTCATGCTGTAGGGAATCTAATCTAAACTCTCCCTCTGCATTCCATATTACTGTCCCTAAATATATCCCTCTATCCATAAACAGTCCCAAACCCTTCACACCTCAAGACTCTGTGAACTCCCACAGCTCCAACATCCCTCCTTCACTGTGTAACCTTTTCCATTTCTGAAACACTCTGAAAATGTGGACATCCGACAATCCTCCCTATCTGTGCAATCCTCTCAGGTCCCTGTAAAACCCCCGATCTGTGGAAACAACTCCAATGCTTGTGACTCTCCCGATCAGTTTCTACAAGACTGGCTATCTATGTAACATCCTCCTGTCGCTATCACCAGCCCTGTCAATGTAAGCTTCTCCAGTCTCCCCACCAATCTAATCATCTCCATAACCTTTTTCAGCTCTTAGACCCCTATCTGTGTAAACGTTACATTCCCCTACAACTATCCCTAAAGCAGAAACCTCCTCCAGTGTCTGTAATACTCCCTATCTGTGTTTGTGTCTCCAGGCTCTATTGCTGTTCCTGTCTCTGTAAGCTCTGGCAGATTGTACAGCTTTCCGGTCCATATAATTTCCAGAACCTCAGCATCTGACATCAACAAATGTCTTCATTAACTACAGCCTTCCGTATCTCTGTTTGTTCCTCAATTCTATACAACTTCATAGTCTCTGTTAATAGCACCATTCCATAAAATACTCCCTGTCTGCGTAAACCGCCCCAATCCTCCACTGAGAAGCCTCCCTGTCCTTTTGATCACCTGTAATCCCTTCAGATCTCCCTGTATCTTCCCTGATTCCATTGAATACGGTTCATCTCATATTGTAACTCCTCTAACGCATGTGTTACTCCATATCTCTGTGGTATTCTTCAGTTCCTGCAATTCTCATTCTTTATCTCCAGAGTTTCTAATCCCCCTGATCGATGTAAGGTTATTGATCCCTTACAGCATGTTTAACACCTGTAGCAGCCGTCAACTCCTCAACGCATCCTGTCCCTGTAACCTCCTCAAGTACTACAGCTCACTGTCTTTGTAATATCTTCCAGTATCTGCAACCCTGTTGGTTTTTGTAACCCCCTCCAGAACAGCACTCCACATCTCTGTGTAACTGATGGGAATGCTGCAAACCTGCCTTCACAGTCCTCAATAACTCTCTGAACGCCTGCAGCCCGACAACCCTCAGTATCTCTGGTTCCTCCAATCCCTACACTTCTCCCTGGCTGTGTGAACTGATCCAACCTCTTCAACCCTCCCTATCTCACTCACTCCTGCAGCTCCATCTATTGTCCATGTCAGTGTAATTCCCGACACCAACAATCCTCCCGGTCTCAATAAACTCCTGCAGCTCCAACTACCACGACAATCTATGTAGTCTCCAGTCCGTCCAATTCTCCCTTTCTCTATAAACTCCTGTAGCTCCAAATACCACCCCATCTGTCTACTCTCCAGTGCCTATAACCCTCCCTTTCTCTATAATATCCTGTCTCTCCAACTACTACTGTGTAATCTCTAGCCCCTATATTCCTCCTGATCTCTGTAACTCCTTCAGAACTGATAACCCTGTAACTCTCCTTGACATCTTTCAGCCCGACAACCATCTGATCTCTAACCACCAATAGTGATCTCAAACCACCCAAACTCTGTAATATCCTCCAGTCTCTACAACCCAGCTTTTCTTTGTTCTCTTCTCTGGTGTCTGTATTCCCCTTTATCTCCGGTTACAGATCCTTGCTCAGGGAAGCAATGTCTCAGTACCTAATCCGTAAGCAAACAGGAATCTTTGGTGTATCAATAAATGTGCTTCATTTTCTAAATTTTAACGACTGCAAGTTCAACCTTCTCAACCTCTTCTCATCAATATCCCTCCATTTTGAGGAACAGTCTGGTTAACCTTCTCTGGGCTGCCCCCAATGCAAGGACATTTTCCCCCCAGATAGGGGACCAACCTGTTCACAGTATTCTCAGTGTGGGCTGACTGGAGTCCTCTATATTTATGGAGAAAGTGAGGTCTGCAGATGCTGGAGATCAGAGCTGGAAATGTGTTGCTGGAAAAGCGCAGCAGGTCAGGCAGCATCCAGGGAACAGGAGAATCGACGTTTCGGGCATAAGCCCTTCTTCAGGAATAAGGAAGGTTTGTCCAGCAGGCTAAGATAAAAGGTAGGGAGGAGGGACTTGGGGGAGGGGCGTTGGAAATGTGATAGGTGGAAAGAGGTCAAGGTGAGGGTGAAAGGTCAGACTGGGGTGGGGGCAGAGAGGTCGGCAAGAAGATTGCAGGTTAGGAAGGCGGTCCTGAATTCGATGGATTTGACTGAGACAAGGTGGGGGGAGGGGAAATGAGGAAACTGGTGAAATCCGAGTTCATCCCTTGTGGTTGGAGGGTTCCTAGGCGGAAGATGAGGCGTTCTTCCTCCAACTGTCGTTTTGTTGTGGTCTGACGATGGAGGAGTCCAAAGACCTGCATATCCTTGGTGGAGTGGGAGGGGGAATTGAAATGTTGAGCTACAGGGTGGTTGGGTTGGTTGGTCCGGGTGTCCCAGAGGTGTTCTCTGAAACGCTCCGCAAGTAGCCAGCCTGTCTCCCCAATATAGAGGAGGCCACATCGGGTGCAGAGGATGCAATAGATGATATGTGTGGGAGTGCAGGTGAATCTGTGGTGGATATGGAAGTTTCCTTTGGGGCCTTGGAGGGAGGTGAGGGGAGAGGTGTGGGCGCAAGTCTTGCACCTCCTGCGGTTGAAGGGGAAGGTGCCGGGAGTGGAGGTTGGGTTGGTGGGGGGCGTGGATCTGACGAGGGAGTCACGGAGGGAGTGGTCTTTACGGAATGCTGATAGGGGAGGGGAGGGAAATATATCCTTGGTGGTGGGGTCCGTTTGGAGGTAGCGGAAATGACGGCGGATGATGCGCTGTACATGGAGATTGGTGGGGTGGTAGGTGAGGACCAGTGGGGTTCTGTCCTGGTGGCGGTTGGAGGGGCGGGGCTCAAGGGCCATCATGTGTAGGGATAGAATTAGGCCATTCGGTCCATCAGGTCTATTCTACGATTCGATTATGGACGCATTGTTTCTCAACCCCATTCTCTCACTCCCTGTAACCATTGATCTCCTTATTCATTCAGAACCTGCTTATCTCTGAGTTAGATACACTGAATCACTTAGCATCCACAGCCCCATAAGGGAGTGAGTTCCACAGATCCATCGCCCTCTGGCTGAATAAATTTCTCCACTTCTCCATTCTGAAGGGTCATTCCTTCGTTCTGAAGCTGTGCCCTTGGCCCCTAGTTTGTCCTACTACTGGAAACATCCTCCCTACGTCCACTCCATCCAGGCCCCTCAGTATTCTGTAAGTTTGAATGAGATTCTACCGCCGTCTCTGAAACTTCATCCAGTGCAGACCCAGACACTTCACCTGCTCCTCATATGACACGAATTTCATTTCTGGGATCGTTCTTGGAAACCCATTTCTCGTACCCCTTCACATCCTTTGTCCAGACTCTGAATCAATATCGTGTAGAGTGTAGTCCCAAAACTGACCCCTGCAGAGCTCCCCTCATCACCAGTTCCCATCGTGATAAAATCCCCTTTCTTCTCACACTCTGCCTTGTGCCAATCAGACAAATCCACTATCCGTATTAAGCATGTTGGTCTGAAATGAAAATTTCATTTCACACACACTGCTGAATTTATGTTTCTGTCTGGCTGTAAACAGCAGAGTTTCACCATTACCTTCCCATCTGTAATTCCCCGGAGAAGGTGGTGGTGAGCTGGCTTCCTCACCCACTGCAGTCCTTTGGGTATAGGGACAGACACAGTGCTGGGAGGATGGAGAGTGGCTTGGCGGGCACCTTGGAAATGCTGGTGTTCCCGTGTACCCGGAGCTCCTGTCCTTCCAGGATATAGTTGTTCCAGGTTTGTGAAGGGCTGTTGAAAGAGACTTCCTTAGTGATCTCAGTGCTACTTGTAGATATTTTATTCATTTATTCATGAAGATAAGCTTTGTTGGCTGAGCTCGCATGTGTTGTTGATTTGGAGTTGTCCCTGAGAAGGTGGCGGTGAGCCACTGCATTAGCTGTTGGAACTGTTATTATCTGTGTCCCCTCCAGCAGGCGCTACAACACTCCTCTCGTCTATAACTGCACACAGACAATGCAGCTCTACCTTTTATATCTGGCATCCTCCCCGACTTATAACTCTTGTAGTTCCTCACAATATCTCACCTCCTCCATTCCCATCTGTGCCTGAGATCTCTAAAATTTATTTATTCTTGTTTAAACTTCTGATCACCTAAACTCGATCCCTTTTTAAATTTGTAAACCCTTAAGCTTCTGTAACTCTCCACATAACTGTATTCAATGACAGCACACGTTCCCTTCCTAAATCTCTATAATTACGATGGTTGTGTGTGCTAAATTGGCACTTTTCATCCTCCTTATCCTTCTAAGAACTTCCAGCCCCTATAATCCCATATTTGGAATGCTCCCATTCTCTGCAACTCCTCAATTCCTGACGGTCCTTGAACACCACAAGTGCTCCAAAAGTTTATATTCCGCCCAGTTACTGTAAGTTTTCTAACTCTGTAACATTCAACAGTCTCCAGTACCTTACACCACTTGCTGTCAATTTGTATTTGTTGAAGTCTACACATTTCTGTCAGCAGCTCAGAAAAAGCCTTTTAGGTTCTCCAAAGCTCCGTCATGGACAAGCCACCATCTCTGTATTTCCTTTGCCTTCTTCAATGTCTGAAACTCTCACTGTATCTTCCAGCAAACGTCTTTAGTTGCTGCAGGTCTGCCTAGCTCCCCAGACAATCTGTTCCATCCCATACAGCTCGCTCAATCACTGTAACCCCCTCTGTTCTGTCTAATCCTCCTCTTTTCCACTGTCTTCCAGGCACAACAGAGATCCTATAAGAGAGCAATGCGGAATGGGATGTTATAAATCTCAGCTGAGGCTTGAGGCCTACCAATACCTGGGAGTCACAAAGGAAGGAACCTGAGAGAGAGCACCACAGAGCGGGAGAATATTCATCAGCAGCGAGGATCGAGGCTGACTGGGACTTGGAGTTGGAGAAACAGCAGAGCAGGAACCTCGAAATCAGCACCGAATCACAGGTGGAGTGAACATGTGACAGAACAGCTTGGAGCGGGAGCAGAGGCTAACTCACACCTGGGAGTTGCAGAGGCAGCAAAGTGGGAGGATATAAATCAACACTGAGGATCAAGGCCTAATCGTGCCTGGGAGTCACAGAGACGGTGACCCTGTGAGGGAGCAGAGTGGAGTGGGATCTGGAGGTTTACACGTCCCTGAGAGTCACAAAGACGGTGATCCTGTGAGGGAGCAGAGTGGAGTGGGAGCGGGAGGAGGGCACGTACCAGGGAGTCACAGAGACGGTGACCCTGTGAGGGAGCAGAGTGGAGTGGGAGCTGGAGGATTACACGTACCAGGGAGTCACAGAGACGGTGACCCTGTGAGGGAGCAGAGTGGAGTGGGAGCTGGAGGATTACACGTACCAGGGAGTCACAGAGACGGTGACCCTGTGAGGGAGCAGAGTGGAGTGGGAGCTGGAGGATTACATGTACCTGGGAATCACAGAGACAGTGACCCTGTGAGGGAGCAGAGTGGAGTGGGAGCGGGAGGAGGACACGTACCAGGGAGTCACAGAGACAGTGACCCTGTGAGGGAGCAGAGTGGAGTGGGAGCTGGAAGATTACACGTACCTGGGAGTAACAGAGACAACTTTCTGCTGCTGGGACCTGCCTGCACTGAGTTTGAAAGAAGTGCAAGAGCTATCACAGAAAAGTCTGCAAGTTCATTGGCTGATAAATACACCGGTATTAGCGACTGTCAGTTAATTGCTGTAAGTTAGCAATTTTTTTTAAACTTCTCAAATAAGGGTTGAGCACAGAAATAAGAGGGAGAAGTGAAATTGTGAGCCAATATCATAAATTCAAAGTTGGGGATAAGACTTATAGCTCGGGTGCTCACTGTTGTAGATCTGTTCGCCGAGTTGGGAATTTGTGTTGCAGACGTTTCGTCCCCTGTCCTGGTGACATCCTGAGTGCTTGGGAGCCTCCTGTGAGGCACTTCTGTGATGTTTCCTCTGGCATTTATAGTGGTTTGTATCTGCCGCTTCCGGTTGTCATTTCCAGCTGTCCGCTGCAGTGGCCAGTATATTGGTCCAGGTCGATGTGTTCATTGAATAAATCTGTGGATGAGTGCCATGACTCTAGGAATTCCCTGGCTGTTCTCTGTTTGGCTTGTCCGAAAATAGTAGTGTTGTCCCAATATACCGACCACTGCAGCGAACAGCTGGAACTGACAACCGGAAGTGGCAGAGACAAACCACTATAAATGCCGGAGGAAACATCACAGAAGCGCTTGAAAGGAGGCTCCCAAGCACTGAGGATGTCACCTAGACAGGGGACGAAACATCTGCAACACAAATTCCCAGCTCGGCGAACAGAACCACAATATAATAAATTACCCTCAGTCAGCCACAATTGAATAAGGGACTTAACAATATTGTTATTTGCCAGATGTTAACTTCATTCTAAGTAATGAATTAAGTTACTCTAGACACGTTGAAGTTTACGACATGGCAAGCCATGTTTATCAGATGGAAAATGTGTTCTGTTACATTGGGAATTCATAGCCCCCTGCTCGTGTCCTAGATGGACACTGGGTCTTGAGCTCAGACAGTGACTAGAGACTCTATGGGCCATCTGTGATGCTGAGAGTTAGGGGGATAGCATACAACCAGAGCAAATCACCCTGCAGACATGACAGCCTGTAAGAAGGAAGGGAATGAGGGACTAGGCAATCGAAGAGAAACAGTCAGGTAATACAAGAATATCTTGGTGTCTCCCTCCCAATTCAGTTTCCCAGTTTGGAAGCTGATGAAGGTATTGGCTGCTCAGGGGTGTGCAGTCAGAGCCATGTCTGTGGCCCCACAAGCAGCCTGACTGTACAGGAGGGGAGGGAGAAGGAAGGAGGAGCAATAATCAAAGGGGAGTCAGGAAAGTGAAGAAGGTGTCAGCGTTTCTGTAATTCCAGTATAGTGGACTTAAGGATGTCACGGTGTCTGCAGGACATTTGTCTGGGGGACAGTGAGCAGTCAAAGGTCATGTCCATGTTGGTGGGAATGACCAGGGTAGGAAGGGTGAAGTGGTCTGAGAGTCGGAATTTAGGGAGCTAGATGGATGCTTAGCAAGTGGTACCTCAAATGTAGCAATCCCTGGAATACTCCCCGTGCCATGTACAAGTGAGACCAGAACTCAGAGTTTTAGGTAGATGAGAGTGTGACTGGAACGATGGTGCAGTAGGAAGGGCTTCAGCTTCCTGGGACATTGGGACTGGTTCTGTGGAAGGCAGCAACTGGACAAGCTGGATGGGCTAACGTGACAGAGCTGGGACTAAATTCATTGTGGGCTGTGTGGGAGAGATTGAAAATAACTTGATGTGTGCTTAGGATCCAAAAAGGAATAGTAGAGGAGACTACCAGGATTCTCAAAATAATGGGAGATGCAGTTGGTACTAATTTACAACAACAAGTTAATTAGTGGAAGATGGAGTAAGAAAGGAAGCCTTAATCTGACGTACTCTGCATGAACATAAATACTCGGAATATAGGGAGTTCCAGATGTAGATTAGTGTGTGGAAATCTGATGTACTGATCACCGAGAGCTGGCTCAAGGAATGGCAGGACTGTGTGTTAAATATTGCTGAGTATAAAGGATTCCAAAATGATAGAAGGGAAGGGAAAGAATGAAGGTAGAAGTATTGGTTTAGATTAGCATTAGTTAAGGCGTCCAAGAGAAAGAGGATCCGTCCAAGGACAGAATTTGGCTGGAGCTACAGAACAAAAAGTGTACAATTACTGTGAGGTACAGTCTGTCTGCCAGGAACCAAAGAAATGATGGAGACAATAAATACGCAGGGTCATTTGAGACCGATGACAATACTACAGATCAGTGAAACTGAGAAAATTAATGTTTCCAGATATTGACAGGGATACTGGTGGTGAAGGTTTACGAGGGTCAAGTGTTCCTGGATTACATGGAGGAGAGCTCACTGCAGGAGTATGTATCCAACCCAAGAGAGCATGTACTATTGGATCTGGTCCTTGGGAAAGAGGTGGGGCAAGTGGATCCAGTGTCAGTAGGGGATTGTTTTGGGGCGCAGCGATCATTTTATTGTAAAGTTCAGGATAATGGTAGAGAATGAAATGCAATAATTGAGAGGGAGAAACATTAGTTGACTGACAGCAGCCTTCAATGGGGCAAGAATGAAGCTGGGAACATTTCAACAAGGCCAGTGAAATGGTAGCTTTAAATAGTGTGAACCAGGTCAGATGGAGCTGTCATTATGGAGATGGGGCTGCAGTGTGACCACGACAGACCAGGATAATCAAATCTTTTCCCCATTTCTACAGGACGGATAAATAGGCCAACACAGTGAAGGAGCATTGTGTATAAAGGATGGGATCAGTATTATTGTGATGCTCATCAATTTACACACTGCTCCTCCCTGCCCTCACCCCTCATCCCTGCGTATTAATCCTATCAGATATTGGTCACCTTTGCAAACTTCAGAAAATAGCACAGTTTCGAGGAGATAACTCTGTTCACTGTCTACGTTGGACAAGATGTAACGTTGTTTTTTAAAGCCCGAGTTCTGTCTCCCCAGACAGTGTAGGACTTCAGGTGCAGATCCCAACACCTTTTTAAAATGGTTTGAGAGTTTCTGCCTCTACTCCACTTCCATGTGTGACTCCCAGATCCCGACGATACTCTGGGTGAAATAACAACTTTCCTCATCACGTCTCTACTATTTAACCACATACATTAAGTATTCGCTAAAGGTAACTGAGGTCTCCAATAGGAACAATGTATTCTCTCCCTTTCTATCCAGGCTCCTGACAATATGCGCACCCCAATCAAATCTCCTCTCAGTATCCTCCATTCCAATCTTTTCCCATAACTGCACTTCCACTGTCACAGGGTAACGGATCTCCTCTGTTCCCTCTCCAGTCCAATTCCTTCCTCCCATATGATGGGGTGACCAGAAATGCACACAGTCCCCAAGCTGTGACTCATTATTTATATAATTCCTGGATAAGCTTCCTGCTCTGAAATTCTGCACTTTGGCTGAGAGAGGAAATGATGCCATTTGCTCCATTAATGAGATTATTGATCTGTCCAGCCTACTTCATTTACCTGCCCACACTGACCATGCTCTCATTTATTGTTCATTCCTCTCTATTGTTGATGTCCCCAAATGCCTTGCCTTGCACTTCTCTGGGTTGTTTACTTCATTCACCTGGCCCCCATATTTTCTGTTTTTTAACAGTCTGCCATGGGATCTCTCGTCAAATCCAAGAGATTCACATGCAGTCACGAGTTACTGACTCAAACCGACCCAGTCAAATTAATTACACACGATCTTCCTTGACCAAGTCCAGACCGACTATTCTGGAGTCCCTGAGACTTCCTCAGTGACCGTTTATCCACTGTCTCAGAATTCCAGCCGTGACCTATTCAGTCAGTCCCTTGCTCTACATTAAACAAAGTTGCGGTATTAGCCATTCTCCAGGCCTCCGGCACCATCCCTGCATCCAGTGAGGATTGGATAATCTAGGTAAATATAAGTCCGGGGATTTTCCCCAGCTCCTTTTTACAGTCTGGAACACTGTGTTACCCCTTTTTGAGGATTTGAATCTCCTGTATATTTGTCCGCTCCAAGTTTGTTGCTCCCAAAATGTCATCCCTATTTTGATCCAGACAGACAAAGGCCTAACCCATCTTATGATTGGTCAAGTCTCATTTTAAACTGGTTTTATGGAGGGTTTCTCTCCACAAGGTGAATTGCATGTTCTCATGATACCATCCCCAATCTGCCTCATTAACTACTCTCCCTGCCCGCGTGGTCTTCCTCTCATCTGACACTAACGCGATGATTTTTCCCCTTTGTCACAACAACTGCCCTCTGAATGCACCAGCCTCCCTGTTTCCCGGAGCTATCTTTAAAAAGTCATTTTACTCTTGGATTGTGAATCTGAAACTGCCCAGGACATGGCAGAGGGGGTAAAACTGGGGCCTCACTTTGTGGCCAAGCCCCTGAGTTTGTGGTGGATGGCATGGTGCAGGAGAGGGACATTATCTTCCTAAAGGGCTGGCAGGGGAAGCTATGACACCAGATCCTGCCAGCTTAGTCCGAGGCTGACCCCTAGGTCAGCGAGGTAGCAGCCTTCTGGGTGAATACCCAGCAGTATAGGAAGGAGGTCAGTGACCTTCTCCACTCCACCAGGGTAAGTGCCACCATCTGAAATTTGTGACCTCACCGTCACTCTCTCTCTCTATTACTGCACCCACCTCCCACCAAGGCTCATGTTCTCCTACCGTCAGTGCATGCAGCACCTTCTCTCAGTCTCTCTGGAATCTCTTCTCTGCCCCTCTGCCCAACTCTGCCTGTTGTCTGTGCTGCCCATTCACTCACTCAGAAGAACTCGACATCTTTCCCCCAGCTGTGCCAGCACTAACAGCTGTACCAACACTTCCATGTCCCTAATCCTACTTGGTAATTCTCACATTCCAGAAGGAATCATCCCATACAAGGGCACAAAGAGCGAAGAGGGATATGGGACAGCCTAACATTCATCTCCTCACCCCCTCATAGGGGAAGGATCCTGACCCTAACAACCAAGAGAGGCTGACTGACTGACTGTGTCCAAGGTCCCGGACTGGGATCTGAGACTCCCCCTGGGTCACTGTGCTGGGCACTGTGACTTCCTGTGGACAATGATATCAAGCTTCCTGGGTTTGTGTCTCTGCTAAACACCAACACAACACAGCAGACGGGTGAGCCTGGTAGATGTAGCTGAGGAGAAACGCTGCTAAAGGCAGGGTAAGGCAAGGCAATAATTCTGTGAGCATTCAAATCAGTTCAAAGTGAATGTGTACAAATATGGATTGAGCAGCCCAGAGAGACAGACCATGAGCTGGGTGTGTGTCCCTGAGCACAGTGTCCTTGCAGCAGCATTGCAATGAGAGTTGTCAGTGCACCCTGAGCTGCAGCATTGAAGTACAGAAGCGTACTGTCAGTGGGTCGGAGATGTGCTGGGATGGCATGGTGAGGCTGGCATGTGTCAGATGACAGCATTGGTGGGTGTGGAGGACATGTAGCTTCTGTCAGTGCAGTGTGCCCCGAGACGCTGGTGTCCAAGGAAGAAGGCCACAGGAGCGAGCGGCGTGATGGCGTCACCAGGTACCGGCTCTGACATTCATGTCAAATTCTCAATATTGAGTTTCCCCAAATTGGGAAACGATCTGAAGCTGCAAGATGATGATGGGAGGAGTCCACAATAATGTGGCTGTTGATCATCAGTAATCATTCAGTGAGCATCTCGCCACTCCCGTGCTCAAATCTTGTCTTAAAGAACAGTCCAGCACAGGGACAGGCCCTTCAGCCCAGCAAGCCCGCATTGACACAGGATGACCTTCTAAAGTTAAAACAAAAGTTTTTGTTCCACTACCTTCTATGTCATTCTATTCCCTACTTATTCATACTTGTGCCAAGATCCCTCTGAAACCTTGCTATATTGACTTCTTCCCCTCTATCAGTGCATTTTCACGTTCTGTCTGGAACAGCAGAAATAAACTTACCTATCACATCTCCTGAACTTTCTCCCTTTTACCTAAAACCTACGGTCCTGAGTGATTGATATTTCTCCTCTGGGTGGGGGAAGGGTGTAGGGGTTGGGGGAAGCATCTAGCTGTCCTTCTATCTATGCCTCTGATGATTTTGTAAATATCTATCAGGTAGCCCCATAGCCAATGATGCCCAGGTGCAAATAAACCATGTGTGTTCAATTTCTCCTTCTGGTTAATACCCTCCAAACCAGACAATATGCTGGTAAAACTTTTCCATACCCTCTCCAACACTTCAGCATCGTGTGGCAACCAGTACTGTACACATAATTCTAAATGTACGTTGAACTAAGTTTCTCTACAGCTGCAATGTGACCTGCTAATTTTCATACTGCATGCTCCGATGTATGTCTGCAAGTTTGCCATCAGTCTTCTTGATCACCCTATCCACCCATGTTACCACTTTCAGGGAACTGTGGAGCTGTACACCAAAATCCTTCGGATGTTGATGCAATCAATAGTTTTTCCATCCACTTTATACTTTTCTCCTGCATTCGACCTTCCAAAATGTATCACATCACAACTCTCCAGATAAAGTTACATCTGTGTTTTCTCTGTCCAAGTCTGCAGCTGACATATATCCTGCTGTATTATCTGGCAATCATCCTCACAATCTGCAACTCCGCCAAACTATTTACAGATCTCCAGTCACAAAAAACACTGTTACACCACTATGTATTCTATGACCAAACAGTTCTCTATCCATCTTACTAACTGACCGCTGATCCCATTTCACTTCACCTTCTGCATGAGCCTGCCATAAGGAACATATTAAAGGACATGCTAATGTCCAATTGGTCAACATTCAGCCCCATGCTCTCATCAATCAATTTTGTCACTTCCTCAAAACATTCAATTAAGTTTGAGACATGATCCTCCCTGTTGCTAGTAAGTCCATACTAGAGTACTATTGGAGCTGCACTCATTCAGACAAGTGATTATTCCATCATATTCCTGACATGAACCTTGCAGAGTAGATTATATTCCCTACAGTGTGGAAACAGGCCCTTTGGCCTAACCAGTCCACATCAACCCTGTGAAGAGTAACCCACGCACATCCAACTCCCTCTGACTAAAACACTTAAAAAATTAGCATGGCCAATTCACCTGGCCTGCGGGAGGAAACCCATGCAGACACGGGGGGAATGTGCAAACTCCGCACAGACGGTCGCCTGAGGCCGGAATCGAACCCAGGACCTTGGCGCTGTGAGCCACCATGCCACTCTTGATGGTTCCCATAGAGTGGGACTTATGATGGGCCGTGATGGTTACTGTACAGTGGGAGGTATGTTAATCTGATGGTTACTGTACAGTGGGAGGTCTGTCTGGCTGTGAGGTTGAAGAGTGTATGAGCTGTACAGAGTATGATTCTACTCCTGCCGATGGCCCTTGCACATCATGGCTGCATCATCATTGTTTATTCAATCTGTTTACAGTCTGTCCCACTCAGTATTCAAGGGGCTACATATCATGGCGAGGAGGGCCTGCAAAATGTGAAGGTAGCCCTTGCTGCCCATTGTGGAGTGACCATTCTTACTGATATTTGAAATGGAGAGGTGTATCTGCAGCAGGCAGATCGGTAGCGATGTGGTCAATTGTATGTTTCCCTTTTATTGATTCCACTATAACTTGCCACAGAGCAGTCTAGCAGCCACAGGATTCAGCATCAATGCTGAGCACTATCATTAGATTGGATTCCATACAGTATGGGAACTGGCCCTTCGGCCCAGCCAGTCCACACTGACCCTCCGAAGAGCAACACACGCCTTTCTGACTAATGCACTGAACACTATGGGCAGTTTACCATGGCCAATTCACCAGAGCTGCGCATCTTTGGACTGTGGGAGGAAACCCACGCAGACAGAGGGAGCATGTGCAAACTCCACACAGGCAGTTGACCGAGGCTGGAATCAAAGCTGGGACCCTATTGCTATAAAGCAGCAGTGCTAACCACTGAGCCACCATGCCACCGTATATTGACTATATACCAAGGAGCTGTCCCCCTCTGCCTGGCTGTGTCCTGTCAGTGGGACTGAACCTACCAGAGAGGGTGGTGATGTTGCCTGGGACATAGTCCTGTTCACAGAATCCTGCATTACAGACAATATCTGACTGTTGCTTGATTAGTTAATGGGAAATATATAACAGGTCACTTTCACATTTTCTGTAATGAAGAGTTAATATCACTTTATTTCTTACATATTTTAAAATAAACCAAATATCATTGTTTTTCAGTTGAAAACAATTGAAGTGAACAATAATTGAATTACCAGAGCGCACACTTAACTATTACACAATTCAGTGACTGTAGTAAACAGCTGATTTATGTTCAGATCAGTGAACACACCATCTTGCAGGCAGCAAAGCTGTTGGAAATGACTTTGAGGAAAAGCCTGAATTCAGACACACTGTTACTGGGCCTCACCATGACCTCCAAAACACTGGCAATCTCCAAGATCAGTCCAGAGAGCTCCTAAACTGGAGCTGGGCAGTTTCTCACACAATCCCTCACAATATACTGGTTAGAGACATACCTGAACAACAGGGAGATGTGAGTGGGGCAGACTGGTCAATGGACTAGCACATGGCGCTGGTCCAGACACAGTTCAATATTTATAACAACGACCTGTAAACAGCCATGACTTGCAAATATATCTTTTCTTGTGTGCCACCTAAATTCTGTAATTCTGCACCTTGGACCTGATCCTGAATGAATGTGTTATAAAGGTGATGGACTCCTGCAGCACATGGCATCTTACATTGAATCCATCATAAACCACATCCAGTGTATGTTAGCCCCACAATGTCAGTATCCAAACAGAATTGTGCAGCTCCATTGATGGCCAGCATCATCCCAGCCCAACGAGCTTGAGTTTGACTTGAGCCGGTTATTTCTGTGTAAATGTTTGCAGCATTGTTCTAACCGTTACCAGCCATTAAGTAAAGTCTCTTTACTGAAGGTCCGATATCCTTTCATAATACCAACTTTTCGAATGTCCAATAAGCACAAAATCCAACCATTTATTCAGTACACTGTTATAACAACAATATGATGAAAACTCACAGTAAGGAGCATTGAAATGATGAGTCGCATTGCCACACCCAAGACCAAATTGTTATTAAGTACAAGGACTTTGAAAATATACAATTATTTTCCCTTGAATTAATATTGTTAACTAATAGTCGATTCTCCTGCTCCTCAGATGCTGCCTGAACATCCGAGTTTTTTTTTTCAGAACCACACTTTTTGACTCTTATCTCTAGCATCTGCTGTCCTCACTTTCTCCCTGCTAATATTCACTCATAATCATTTTCGTGACAACAGTATTACTGTGTTTAAACATGTTCCAGTCAGATATGAGTACATTTTCAGTTGCTTCTGTCTATCTCGGAGCTCAGTATTGTGGGATGAGATTGCCAGTGTCTGTGTGATGCTCGGTGTTTAGGCCATGCCTCTGAGAGACTGACAGATTGTTTCAAACAGCATATCCCTTCAGCTGTTCACAACAAGCAAGGTACTGCCTGGACCAACCAGCCTGAGCTCACAAAACCTTAAACTCAGTGTCCAGCATTGAACAGGTCGAGACAATTTTTTTAATGTTAATTTATTCATGCAATGTGATTGGAACGGCATTTATTGATAGATAGGGAACTTGTGGATCCTAGAGGCATGGCATTCATCCACAAACTCCATCAACAAACACATCGACCTGGACCCAATATACCAACCACTACAGCGGACAGCTGAAACTGACAACCGGAAGCGGCAGGGACAGACCACTATAAACACCGAAGGAAGCATCAAAGAAGCTCTTCGCAGGAGGCTCCCAAGCACTGAGGATGTCGCCTAGCCAGGGGACGAAACGTTTGCAACAAAAACTTCCAGCTCGGCGAACAGAACCAATATTCCATAGATTTCTACAATATTGTCTCTATTAAGACATTGCACAATTCAATTTTTAAACTATTTACGTGTATCTCTGTATCCTAGGCTGGATTTCAGGAAACCTCTGTATCACTACAAACTTTATATCATATTACAGCCTCGTCTATCACTGTAAACTCCGCCAACCCCTACACCCCTCCCTATCTCTCTAAACTCCAGCTGCTTCACCTTTCCCCATATCCTGTGAATGAGTTCAAAAATATCTCACTAACCTATTCTAGCATGTACAGGCCACACTATTTCTGTAATACCTCCAGTCTTACTTTCCTCTCTCTGTAACATCTCACACCTTGCTTTCCTATCTCTGTAACATCTCGCACCTTGCTTTCCTATCTCTATTACATTTCCAGCTTTAGTTTCCTCTCTCAGTAACATTTCCAGCCTTGTTTTCCCTCTCTCTCTGTAACATTTCCATCCTTTCTATAGTCTCTCTGTAACATGTTCAGCCTTTCTTTCCTATCTCTGTTGCATCTCTAGTCTTGCTTTCCTCTCTCTAAAACATCTCCAGCCTTGCCTTCCTATCTCTGTAACATCTAGAACCTTGTTTTCCTCTCTCTGTAACATCTCCAGCCTTTCATTCCCACCTCTGTAACATATCTTGCCTTGCTTTCCTATCTCTTGAAACATCTCCAGCCTTGCTTTCTTCTCTCTCCGTAACATCTCCAGCCTTGCTTTCTTCTCTCTCCGTAACATCTCTAGCCTTGCTTTCCTTTCTCTGCAACATCTCCGGCCTTGCTTTCCTCTCTCTCCGTAACATCTCTTGCCTTGCTTTCCTATCTCTGTCACATAGCAGTGGAGTATTGTGTTCGGATCTGGTTGCCTCAGTATAGGAAACTTGTGGAAGCCTCAGTGTCGAGAGGAGATTTACCAGGATGCTGCCAGGACTGGAGAACATGTCTTAGAGAGAAAGTTTGAGGGAGCTGGGGCTTTTCTCCCTGGAGCGAAGAAGGATGAGAGGTGACTTGATAGAGGTGTACAAGATGTTGAGAGACGTAGATAGATTGGATGGCCAAAGTCTTTGGAGAAAGGTTTCGGGGGCTGTCAGAGATAGGTTCTTTACACAGAAAGTGGTGGGGGCGGAATGCACCGCCAGTGGTGGTAGTAGAGTCAGATACATTAGAGATATTTAAGAAGACTCTTGGATAAGCACATGGACGTTAGTACATTGAAGGTTATGTAGGTTAGTCTGATCTTAGTGTAGGATAAAAGGCTGCCAAAACATTGAGAGCTGAAGCGCCTGCACTGTGCTGTACTGTTCTATGTTCCAAGTTTCACTCAGTTTGTGGATTCTCGTCGGTTGGTGAATGTGGGAGGAAGTGTGGCGGGTGAGGGAGTGAGGTGTGTGAGGTCAGGAATCTGGGGTGGGGCGTTAGACCAAGACTTCCAATTTTGATGTGCTTTGTTAGATTCACCTGAATGTCAGCACAATATGTGAGGTTTCCAAGACCAGAGAAAATCCACCAAGTTTAGTTATTAAAACGATTCTTGGCTTGCCATTTGCTCCTGGTTTCTTCAGATACATTCTGTTGGATGACCTACAATTAGTATCTGAGCATCCACAGGCATGTACAATTTTATTTTGATCCTGGTTAATGTGAAGGTACATTTAATGGATATAGTTTCAGAGGGTTCACTGTGAGACACAAGATGCTGCAATAGACTGTCAATTGTGAACGTTTTCACCCAGTGTCTGGTCCAGGGGGCAGATGTATGGAATCTGGAGGTCATGCCAGATGTCATCACCATAAGTAACGTGTGCGATGTGATTATGACACTCCATGTCCACACATCTGCTCCCTGGGCCAGGCTCTGACTGATGATGAATTTATAAGGCATGGTTCCTGGTCAGTCAGTGGTGTCTAATTTAGACAGCATTTGTATCTACACTGAGAGCAGTGATGGCCTGTTGGCTAGTTTCCTCCTGCTCAAGGCGGATCCCAAATGAATCTCTGTCAGAGAATGTTTGAATGACTGCCCTGACCCAGGTTGGAAACTGTCTGGTCAGATTCAGGAGCAGGCCAGTGTCTCACTCAGTGCCACAGGCAGCTGTGAGGTCCAGTAGTACTTTACCCGAATTCAGGCCTTTTGGAATCCACTTTTAATGATGGTCATGATGCAAAGTCATAGGTTTACTGATCTGAACAATGATCAGGAGTTTGCCATGTTTGTGAATTGGGCAATAATAAGATATGAGCTACAATTATTCAACTGAACAATAACTGCATCATCTCTGAGACAATTAAGTTGATTCTATATTGATGGAATTAAAATATAAACACGAAAAACATTTTATTATACAAAAGTAAGGAATCACATTTTGTTTTGTATCGAAAACGAACATGTCTGGCTATTTTGGTGATCACAATTACACATTGAATCTCAGTATTTAAATACAAAAATTGTCGCTCTATCATTTACAAAGTGACTGACCTCTAACTGATTACATATTCAGATTGAACAAATGATTGAAAAATCAAATAGACTTACAACTCTTACACATTTAAATATAATCAATCGATTTAATTTCTCACCGGAAATATGTGAGCTTCAGCTATTTGCCAACAATTCTATTAGTTTTAAAATAATGATGGAAAAGGATAGACTAGATGTAAATGTTAATGTTCTAAATTGGAAAAATGCCAATTTTGATGGTATTCGGAAATAACTTTCAAAAGCTGATGGCAGCAGATGTTCGCAGGGAAAGGGATGGCTGGAAAATGGAAAGCCTTCAGAAATGAGATAACGAGAGTCCAGAGACAATATATTCCTGTTAGGATGAAAGGAAAGGCTGGTAGGTATAGAGAATGCTGAATGACTAATGAAATTGAGGGTCTGGTTAAGAAAAAAGAGGAAGCATATGACAGGTACAGGCAGGATAGGTCAAGTGAATCCTTAGAAGAGTATAAAGGTAGGAGGAGTATACTAGAGAGGGAAGTCAGGAAATCAAAAAGGGGACATGAGATAGTTTTGGCAAATAGATTTAGGGAGAATCCAAAAGGATTTTACAAATACATTTAGGACAAAAGGGTAAATAGGGAGAGAATAGAGCTCTCAAAGTTCAGCAAGACAGCCTTTGTGTGGAGCTTCAGGAGTTAAGGGAGATACTAAATGAGTATTTTGTATCAGTGTTTACTCAGGAGAAGGACATGGACAATGTAGATAGACACAGAAATAGATAGTGACATCTTAAAAAATGTTCATATTACAGAGGAGGAAGTGCTGATGTCTTGAAATGAATAAAAGTGGATAAATCCCCAGGACCCGATCGATCAGGTGTAGCCTAGAACTCTGTGGGAAGCTGGAGAACTGATTGCTGGGCCCCTTGCTGAGATACTTTTACCATTGATTGCCACAAGTGAGGTGCCAGAAGACTGGAGGTTGGCGAACGTGGTGCCACTGTTTAAGAAAAGTGGTAAGGACAAGCCAGGGAACTATAGACCAGTGAGGCTGACGTCAGTGGAGGGCATGTTGTTGCAGGGAATCCTGAGGGACAGGATTAACATGTATTTGGAAAGGCAAAGACTGATTAGGGATAGTTAACATGGCTTTGTGTGTGGAAAATGATGTCTCATTAACTTGATTGAATTTTTTGCAGAAGTAACAAAGAGGATTGATGAGAGAAGAGCGGTGGACGTGATCTATATGGACTTCAGTAAGGCATTCGATAAGGTTCCCCATGGGAGACTATTTAGCAAGGTTAGATCTCATTGGAGTACAGGGAGAAATAGCCAGTTGGATACAGAACTAGCTAAAGGTAGAAGACAGAGGCTGGTGGTGGATTGTTGTTTTTCAGATTGGAGGCATGTGACCAGTGGAGCGTCACAAGGATCAGTGCTGGGTCCACTACTTTTTGTTATTTATATAAATGATTTGCATGTGAGTATAAGAGGTATAGTTAGCAAATTTGCTGATGACACCAAAATTGGAGGTGTACTGGACAGCGAAGAAGGTTACCTCAGATTACAAGAGGATTTTGATCATATGGGCCAATGGGCTGAGGACTGGCAGATGGAGTTTAATTTAGATAAATGTGAGATGCTGCATTTTGGGAAAGCAAATCTTAGCAGGACTAATACTCTTAATGGTGAGATCCAATGGAGTGTTGCTGAACAAAGAGACCTTGGAGTGCAGGTTCATTGTTCCTTGAAAGTAGAGGAACAGGTAGGTAGGTTAGTGAAGAATGCATTTGGTATGTTTTCCTTAATTGGTCAGAGCATTAAGTACAGGAGTTGCGAGGTCATGTTGCAGCTGTACAGGACATTGGTTAGGCGACTTTTGGAATATTGCATGCAATTCTGTTCCCCTTCATATCGGTAGGATGTTGTGAATCTTGAAAGTGTTCTAAGAAGATTTACAAGGATGTTGCCAAGGTTGGAGGGTTTGAGCTATAGCTGGTGGATGAATGGGCTACGGCTATTTTCCCTGGAACGTTGGAGACTGAGGTGTGACCTTAAAGAGGTTTATAAAATCATGAGGGCCATGAATGGGGAGATAGACAAGGTCTTTTCCCTGGCGTGGGGGGAGTCCAGAACATAGAGGGCATAGGTTTAGGTTGGGAAGGAAAAATATAAAAGATATGCAAGGTGCAACCTTTTCACACAGAGGGTGGTTTGTGTGTGGAATGAGCTGCCAGAGGAAGTGGTGGAAGTTAGTACAATTGCAACATTTAGATGGTGTCTGGATAGGTATATGAAGAGAAAGGATTTAGAGGGATATGGGCTGAGTGCTGGCAGGTGGGACTAGATTGGTTTGTGTTATCTGGTCGGCATGGACGGGTTGGACCGAAGGAACTGTACCATGCTGTACATCTCTTTGACTCTGTGACTGTAATTTAGAAATGACAATAATTTGATATGTACTGTCAAATAAATGGTTTATATCATTAAATTGTAGCATACAATAGTTGAAATCTTGCTATTTTTAGAATGAATGATAAAGAACAAAGAACATTCCAACACAGGAACAGACCCTTCGGCCCTCCCAGCCTGTGCTGATCCAGATCCTCCTATTTTCTAAACGTGCCACCTATTTTCTAAGAGAATGTATCCCTCTGCTGCCTGCCCATTCATGTATCTGTCAGATACATCTTAGATAACGCGTTTGTACCTGCCCTGATCTCCTCTGCTGGTAACACGTTCCAGGCTGCCACCACCATATGTGGAAAGAACTTCCCACATATATCTACCCTAAACCCGTCCCCTCTCACTTTGAACTCATGACGCCTAGTAATTGAGTTCCAAATCTGGGGAAAAAGCTTCTTGCTATCCACCCTGTCTATATCTCTCTTGATTTTGTAGACCTCAATCAGGTCCCCCTCAACCTTTGTCTTTATAATTAAAATAATCCTAATCCACTCAATCTTTCTTCATAACCAGCACCCTCCATACCAGGCAACATCCTGGTGAACCCACTCTGCACTCTATTCAAAGCATCCACATCCGTTTGGTAACGTGGTGACCAGAAATATATGCAGTATTTCAAATGCAGTGAAACCAAAGTCCTATGCAACTGTAACATGACCTGCCAACGTTTGGACTCAACAGCTGATCCAATGAAGGAAAGCATGCCTTATTTTGCCTTGACCAGTTTACTGACCTGCCACCTTCAGGAAACAATGGACCCAGGTCTCACTGTATGTCAATTTTCCCCAAGATCTTTCCGTTTACTGTATTGTTGCTCTTGAACTGGATCTTCCAAAATGTATCGCCTCGCATTTGCACAGTCTGAACTCCATCTGCCATTTCTGTGCCCATCTCTCCAATCTATCTATATTCTGCTGCATTCTCTGACATTTCCCTTCACTATCTGCTACTCCAACAATCTTGGTGTCATCTGCAAACTTGCTAATCAGGCAACCGATACCTTCCTCCAAATCATTGACATATATCACAAACAACAGAGGTCCCAGCACAGATCGCTGTTGCATACCACTGGTCATAGGTCTCCAGTTAGAGAAATCCCCTTCCACTACTACTGTCTGTCTCCTGTTGGCCAGCCAGTTCTCTATCCATCTAGATAAAACATCCTGGACCCCATGCGACATCACCTTCTCCATCAGCCTACCCTGGAGAACCTAATAAAACACCTTACTCAAGTCCCTCAGTATCTTCTCCAGAAGCTTCCCTACCACTGATCTGAAGCTCGCCGGTCTATAAATAACTAGATAATTCCCGCCATCCTTCTTAAACAAGGAGACAGCATTAGCAATGCTCCAGTCCTCCGGGACCTCACCCATGTATAAGGGTCCTACAAAGATATTTGTTAAAGCCCCAGTTATTTCCTCACTCCCATCCCTCAGTAACCTGTGGTAGATCTCATCCAGACCTGGGAGCTTGTCTACATTTCTACCTTTTAGAATATCCAACACTTCCTCCCTCTTTATGTCGACTTGATCCAGAGTACGCAAAGATCTATCCCTAACCTCAACATCCATCATGTCCCTCTCCTTGGTGAATACAGATGCAAAGTACTCGCTAAGAATCTCACCCATTTTCTCTGACTCCATGCATAACTTTCTTCCTTTGTCCTGTGTGGGCCAAACAGTTCTCGATTACCCTCTTGTTGTTTATATATGAAACGTAGTCTTTGGGATTTTCCTCAACCCTGTTTGCTAAAGATATCTCATGACTACTTTTAGCCCTCTTAATTCCTCAATATTTACTGTGAAATGTCGTTCATGTAAAGAAAATAAACATTTGTTCGTGCGAGTAGGAACTCAGACCTTTTCAAACTGTTTTGTGCCAAAAAATATTTGAAATCCGTCTCAGTGCAAATAAAAAGCAAGAGAAGAAACATCTTGGGAAGTATAATTTTCAGCCACTGTCCCCCCAAAGTACTTCTGAGGTAGAATATAGTGAGGGCTTGTCACAGGGGCACAATTTTAACTATGGGCGATTTGAACATGCAAATTGACTTAATTAATCAACTTGACAGTGATATCCTCGAATAAAAATTCATGGAGTGTATGAGAGATTATTTCTGAGAGCAGGATGGCGTGGAACCAACCAGAGAATGGGCTAATTTCGATTTGATATTACGTAACAAGGAAGGATTGGTGGATGAGCTTTGACTTGGAAGGAGTAAACACAACTTGCTGGAGTTTCACATTCATATTGAAAGAGTGAAGACTGAGTCATACATGAGAATTTTAGTATTAGGCAATGGTAATTATACTATTATCCTAAGGAAGGATTTGGCCTGGGTGGACTGGCGGCTGGGTGGGGGTGGGAGTAAAGGATAGTCAAAGGCAGGCAGATGAAGAAATTTGGCAAATAATTCAGGAGATATTGAAGACCGAACAGGAGTTGCATAACGTGGAAAAAAAATCATCCATATCTTGATAAGGAAGTCAAGGAAAACATGAAGGCCAATCCTAGTGCATATCATACTGCACACGTTAGTCACACTATGGAGGATTGGGCAAGTCAGTGGCCTCTTGGTGTTATCACTGAATTCTTATGTGATAAGTCCAGATAATGTTCTGGTGACCTGGGTCCAAATCCTGCCACAGCAAGTAGGGGAGCTTGAATTCAAATCTGGAATTAAGAGACTGATAGTGGTTATGAATCGATTGCCAAGAAAAACCCACCTGGTTCACTAATGTCCTTTAGGTAAGGAAACTGCCATCCTTACTATAGATTCACCACTCTCAGGCTGAAGGCCTTTCTGACCGGACGGGCCACCTGAAAGAATAATCTTACGAAGGGCAATAATAAATTTACCATAGAGTTACAAAAATGAACAATTATTAAAGCATGCTGCGAAATGGACCCCAGCTTTGACTAAAGTCTCTGTGCTAATCCACATGCTGCAGAAGCCAAACAGGCTGCAGATACCCACAGACGGTTTGCAAACAAACCTGAAACTACAGATACTGTAATACTCACCTGAAGGTCCCCTCTCTTCCTTCTTTTTTCCACCAAACAAAGTCCGAGCTCAGTCAACCTCTCTTCGTAAGATAAGCCCTCCAATCCATGAAGCATCCTGGTAAACCTCCTCTGAACCCTCTCCAAAGCATCCACATCTTTCCTATAGTAGGGCGACCAGAACTGGACACAGTATCCCAAGTGCGGTCAAACCAAAGTTTTATAGAGCTGCAACAAGATCTCACGGCTCATAAACTCAATCCCCCTGTTAATGAAAGCCAAAACACCATATGCTTTCTTAACAACCCTGTCCACCTGGGTGGAAATTTTAAGGGATCTATGTACCTGCACACCAAGATCCCTCTGTTCCTCCACACTGTCAAGAATCCTGTACTCAACTTTCAAGTTCGATCTTCCAAGATGCATCACCTCCATTTATCCAGTTTGAATTCCATCTGCCACCTCTCAGCCCATCTCTGCATCCTGGCAATGTCATGCTGCAGCCTATAACAGTCCTGTATATTGTCAATGATACCTCCAACCTTTGTGTCCTCTGCAAACTTGCTAACCCATCCTTCAATCTCCTCATCCAAGTTATTAATAAAAATTACAAAGTGTAGAGGCCCAAGAACAGAGCCCTGTGGAACACCATTCATCACTGACCTCCAGGCAGAATATTTTACTTCCACTACCACTCGCTGTCTTCTGTCGACCAGCCAATTCTGTATCCAGACAGCTAAATTTCCCTGTATCCCATTCCTCCTGACCTTTTGAACGAGCCTACCATGGGAAACCTTATTAAATGCCTAACTGAAGTCCAGATACACAACATCCACCGCTCGACCCTCATCAACTTGTCTAGTAACATGGTCAAAGAACTCAATAAGATTTGTGAGGCATGACCTGCCCCTCACAAAGCCGCGCTGACTGCCTTTAATCAAGCCATGCTCTTCCAGGTGGTCATAAATCCTATCCCTCAGAATCCTTTCTAACACCTTGCAGATGACAGACGTGAGACTGACTGGTCTGTAATTGCCGGGCATTTCCCTATTTCCTTTCTTGAAGAGAGGAATTACATTTGCCTCCCTCCAGTCATCTGGTACGAATCCGATGGAGAGCGAGGATGCAAAGATCTTCGCAAGCGGCGAAGCAATCACATTCCTCGCTTCCCAAAGCAGCCGAGGACAAATCTGGTCTGGCCCTGGCGACTTGTTAATATTAATGTTTGTCACAATTTTCAACACATCAGCTTCCTCAATCTATCTGTTGCAGCATGATTACCTGTTCCTCAATGGTTTCATTCACTACAAGGTCCTTTTCTTTTGGAAAGACAGAAGCAAAAAACTCATTTAGGGCTTCCCCTATCTCCTCAGACTCTATACACAAGTTCCCTATGCTATCCCTGATCGGCCCTACTCTTTCTTTGATCATTCTCTTATTCCTCACATATGTGCAAAATGCCTTTAGATTCTCCCTAATCCTTCCTGCCAGGCCTTTTTCCTGCCCCCTCCTGTCTTTCCTCAGACCATTTCTGAGCTCCTTCCTCGCCTGACTGTAATCCTCTAGAGCTGAGCAAGACCCTTACTTCCTCCACCTTACGTAAGCTGCCTTCTTTCTTTTGACGAGAAGCTCCTCCGCTCTCGACATCCAAGGTTCCTTTATCTTACCCCTTCTTGCCTGTCTCAGAGGAACACATTTGTGCATCACTCGCAACAACTGTTCCTTAAACCGTCTCCACATGTCTATAGTGCCCTTTCCATGGAGCAATTGCTCCCAGTCCATGCTTCGCAACGCAGTCTGATAGTATCATAGTTTCCTTTTCCCCAATTAAATATCCTCCCATTGTGCCTGCTTCTCTCCTTCTCCATAGCTATATAGAATGTGAGGCAGTTGTGGTCACTATCACCAAAATGCTCTCCCACCGCAAGATCTGACACCTGCCCCAGCTCATTGCCGAGCACCAAATCCAAAATGTCCTTTCCCTTTGTCGGCCTGTCAGCGTACTGAGTTAGGAAACCCTCCTGAACACACCTTACAAAAACAGCTCCTTCCAAACCATCTGCTGGAAGGAGTTTCCAATCAATATTGGGAAAGCTAGTCACCCATTACAACTACCCTATTCCATTCACACTTTTCCAAAATCTGCCGACCTATGCTTTCTTCAATCTCCCTGCTTCTATTGGGGGGCCAATAGTAAACCCCTAATGAGGTGATTGCTGCCTTACTGATCCTAATTTCCACCCATACTGCCTCTGTAGGCAGACACACCTCGATAATGGTACCTTCTGTATCTTTGATATCCTCTCTAATTAGAGTGCTATACCCCCTCCTCTTTTTACCCCCTTCCTATTCTTTTTAAATATTCTAAACCCAGAAACATCCAGCAACCATTCCTGCCCCTGAGAAACCCATGTCTCTGTTATGGCTACAACATCATAGCTCTAAGCTCATCACTTTTAATGACATTTTCCCCAGTATTACCGAGCACAGTGCCTCCGTTTTGGGGGAGGGGGCGGGGACGGGGGAATGGTGTCTCAGTGGTTAGCACGGCTGTCTCACAGTACCAGGGCTCCGGTTTGGGGGGGAGTGGGAGGGGGTGCATGGTGTCTCAGTGGTTAGTACGGCTGTCTCATAGTACCAGGGACCCTGTTTTGGGGGAGGGGGAGGGGTGCTGGTGTCTCAGTGGTTAGCACGGCTGTCTCACAGTACCTGGGACCTGGTTTGTGGAGAGGGGAGTGGGGCTGGTGTCTCGCTGCCTTTGACATCTTCCAAAACCTTTCTCCAAACACCTTAAAATTATGCTCACCTCGTGACAATCATTTCCACCCTGGGAAGAAGTCTCTGGCTATTTACGCTGTCTGTAACTCTCACCATCTTGTTCAGCTCTATCAAGTTACCTCTCATCCTTCTTTACTCCAATGAGAAAAGTCATAGCTCCCTCAACCTTTTTTCATAAGACGAGCCCTCTAGTCCAGGCAGCATTCTGGTAAATCTCCTCTACACCCGTTCTAAAGCCTCCATATCCTTTCTATAATGAGGCGACCAGAACATTTCATTGTGGTCTCACCAGAGCTTTCTAGACCTGCAGCATTATCTCGCGGCTCTTCAACTCAGTCCCCCTGCTAATGAAAACCAACACACCAAGCATCTTCTTAACAACCCTATCAACTTAAGTGGCAAATGAGAGACCTGCAGACATGGACCCCAAGATTCTTTGTTACTCCACACTGCGATGAATCCTACATTTGACCCAGTAATCTGCATTCAAATTCGACTTCCAAAATGAATCCCTTCACAAAATAGGAAATTGGAACAGAATTAGGCCATTTAGACCCTTGGATCTGCTGTGTGGGTTGGTCACAGCTAAAATGTTTCTCAGACACATTCTCCTGCCTTCACCAACTGACCATTGATTCCCTTATTCATGAAAAACATACTTATCTCTATCTTAAAGAAACCACTGTGTGTGCGGGCGTGTGCATGTGTTTGTGTGTAAGTGTCCATATCTGTATGTATACGTGTTGTGTGTTTAATGTGTCCATGTATGTTTGTGTGCATCTCTGTGAAATGATGGCTCTGTGATTTTGGGGGTAAATCCATTGAAATTGAGATAAACCCTTACTCCCCTCGTCCACCTCTCCGTCTGTCCCTGTTCAGGTTATAGTAATAAAATGCCACCCTCTCCACATGCCACTGCACAAGTGTCAGTTTTTTTCTATCTGATGACATCAAATACTGTGAACCTCTCACATTGTACGGCTGTTTAGTTTTGCAAAATTCTCTGGATGCACAGAACAGTTTTGTCTGACACCTAGTTATATTACCACCACCACTGGGCCCGTTTCAGGACTTTTCAATCCTTTCTCACTTACATCTTGTAGGGGTGAATTATAAAATATTTCAATTTAAAGAACGTGTAATAAATTCATGGCATCACCTTACAAATGGTTTGGTCAAAGTTGCTTGGATGCAGTTGCAGTGGAAATACTCTTCAAGGTGTACACTTTGTGTAACGAATAATCTTCAAAGACAAATCACATTCACATTGCAGAGCGAGCACAGATATTACTCAGGAGCATTCGCCACTCTGAGTGTCCTCAGTGCAATTATGCTCCTCCCTATACCCAACTGTGTGTGTGCATGTGCAGATGTTGCTGTTAGTTTGGATGGTGCTATGATCTACCTCCCTTTCCCCATCTCCTAGACTGAATCCCTTATGGTTTTCTCCCTCCACTGCCATCAGTGCAGTAGAGTGGGAAGGCCAGCAGAGGCGGACATTGCATCACTTTAAACACTACAGAGGCTGGCAGATCCGCTGTGCACACGGATACGCACAGAGACACGCAGATACACAAAGATATGCACATAGAGACTGGTGTGGTCACACAGATACTAAAGCACACAGAGACAAATCCCGATACACTGATGCACGTGCACACACAGATGTACAGGCATCAGTACAGATGCACCACAAACACTGACACACTGACGTGTATACAGACATGCAGAATCTGCCAGTATTTATTTTTCGCGTGATGACTTCCTCAATATTTCACTCGATTGTGTGGTGTGTGCCAATATTCCTGTTGATCCCTAGGGATTCCTCTGCACCCTCACTATAGCTTCTACATCTTTCCTAAAGCAAGGTGACCAGAACCGAACACTATGTTCCAAGTGTGCTGTTACGACACAAAGATGAACCCGTTTGTGAATTAAACCAAACACCCAGAAAAGCTTACCTTGCCTTATAATCTGTTAAAGCACCCATCCTCCTCCTCTAACCAAAATCAAAGTACCTGTGCCACAGCATGGAAAGTTAACGAGTTTTTTTATTCCTTTTTTTTCCAACAGTCTCTTTGGGAATTTAGACTAGTGGGAATGGAGGTTTGGGCAGTTGAATGTTGCTCCTGCAGAATGTGGGAGGTAATGGTCACCACCAGTGTCATTGCTGACTACATCTGCTGGAAGTGCACCTGACTCCAGCTCCTTGAAAACTGCGTTAGGGAACAGGAGCTGGAGCTGGATGAACTTCGAATCATTCGGGTGGCAGAGGGGATTATTGAGAGGAGTTACAGGGAGGTAGTCACTCCTAAGGTACAAGAAAAAGGCAAATGGGTTGCAGTCAGGGGACGGAAAGGGAACCGGCAGGCAGTGCAGCGATCCCCTTTGGCCATTCACCTCAACAATAAATATACCCTTTTGGATACTATCGGGGGGGGGGGGGGGACTTACAAGGGTAAAGCAGTGGGTAGACAGCTCTGGCGCAGCGTCTGTCCCTGCTGCTCAGAAGGGAAAGGGAAAGAGGAGCAGAGCAGTAGTGATTGGGGGCTCTATAGTTAGGGGGTCAGATAGGAGATTCTGTAGTGACGAGAGAGACTCACGGTTGGTGTGTTGCCTCCCAGGTGCCAGAGTTTGTGATGTCCCTAATCGTGTTTTAGGGATCCTTAAGGGGGAGACGGAGCAGCCCCTAGTCGTGGTCCACATAGGCACCAAAGACATAGGTAGGAAGCGAGATGGGGATTTAAGTCAGAAATTCAGGGAGCTAGGATGGAAGCTTAGAGCTAGGATGAACAGAGTTGTTGGCTCTGGTTTCTTGCCCTCGCCACGTGCTAGTGAGGCAAGGAATAAGGAGAGAGAGAAGGTGCACACGTGGCTACAGGAATGGTGCAGCGGGGAGGGTTTTGGATTCTTGGATAATTGGGGCTCTTTCTGGGGTAGGTGGGACCTCTCCAAGCAGGATGGGCTTCATCTGAACCAGAGGGGTACCAATATCCTGGGGGTGGGGGTGGAATTCGCTCAGGCTATTGGTGTGGGTTTAAACTAATCCAGCAGGGGGATGGGAACTAAAATTGTAGTTAGAGTAAAGAAAGGTTGAGAGCATGGAGGTCCAAAATCAAGTTTCAGAGATGCAAGATGGCACCGGCAAGCAAGAGGTTAGATTGAAGTGTGTCCATTTCAACGCCAGGAGCACCCGGAATAAGGTGGGTGAACCTGCAGCATGGGTTGGTACTTGGGACTTCAATGTTGTGGTCATTTTGGAGACATGGTTAGAGCACGGACAGGAATAGTTGTTGCAGGTTCCAGGATTTAGATGTTTCAGTAAGAACAGAGAAGATGTTAAAAGAGGGGGAGGTATTACATTGTTGGTCAAGGACAGTATTGCAGTTGCAGAAAGGATGTTTGAGGACTCATCAACTGAGGTGGTATGGGCTGAAGTTAGAAAGAGAAAAGGAGAGGTCACCCCGTTGGGAGTTTTCTATAGGCCTCCGAATAGTTCCAGAGATGTAGAGAGAAGGATAGCAAAGATGATTCTCGATAGGAGTGACAGAGACAGGGTAGATGTAATGGGGAACTTCAACTTTTGAAATATTGAACGGGAACACTATAGTACGAGTACTATAGAGGGGTCAGATTTTGTCTAATCTGTGCAGGAGGGCTTACTGACATAGTATATAGACTGGCCAACAAGGGGCGAAGCCACATTAGTTTTGATACTGGGTAATGAGCCTGGTGAGGTGTTAGACTTGGAAGTAGGTCTAACACTTTGGTGATAGCAATCACAATTCTGTTATGTTTACTTAAGTGATAGAAAGTGATAGGTGTATATCACTGGGCAAGAGTTACAGCTGGGGGAAAGGCAATTACGATGCCATTAGGCAAGATTTAGGAAGCATAGGATGGGGAACGAAACTGCAGGGGATGGGCACATTAGAAATGTGGAGCTTATTCAAGGAAAAGCTACTGTGTGTCCCAGATATGTATGTACCTGTCAGGCAGGGAGGAAGCTGTACAGCGCGGGAGCTGTGGTTTACGAATGAAGTGGAATCTCTGGTCAAGAGGAACACGGCGACGTATGTTAGGATGTGATGTGAAGGCTCAATTAGGGTGCTTGAGGGTTACAAGGTAGCCAGGAAAGACCTAAAGAGAGAGCTTTGGAATGCTTTGTCTGCAACGGTAGTAGATTCGCCAACTTTAAGGACATTTAAGTCGTCATTGGACAAGCATATGGACGTACATGGAATAGTGTAAGTTAGATAGACTTCAGATTGGTATGACAGTTCGACTCAACATCGAGGGCCGAAGGGCCTGTACTGCGCTGTAGTGTTCTATGTTCTATGTTCCCCTACGTCCTCCGACTCCTGGCGCAAGTTCCCTCCACTATCCTGATGAGCCCTACCCTCATTAAAGCAATCATCTTTTTCCTCACAAATGTATAGACAACAAAAGGTTTACATTAATCCTACTCACCAAGTCTTTTTCATGCCCGCTTCTGGTTCTCCTCAGATTATTCTTCACTTCCTTCCTTCCTGACTACCTTGTAACTACCTCTAGAGCCTTGTCCGATCCTTGCCTAGTTAACCCTAAGTCATTTCCTCCTTCCTCTTGAGATATTCTACATCCATTGGAGATATGGAGCTGGAAATGGATTTGAGCTGCACATCCTGTCACTTCGAGCATGGGCTGCAGGCTTCCACACGCTGGGCAGTGATCTAACACAGTGTTACTGAACAATGCACTGGGGCAGTGTACACAGCTCTACATGCTGGGAGGGTAACTGCTCCTGGTTTACAGTTCAATGCACTGGGGTGGCGTACACTGCTCTACATGCTGGTAGGGTAACTGCTCCTGGTTTACAGATCCATGCCCTTGGGACGCGTACACTGCTCTACATGCCGGGAGGGTAAATGCTCCTGGTTTACAGATCCATGCCCTGGGGTGGCGTACACTGCTCTACATGCTGGGAGGGTAAATGTTCCTGGTTTACCTAACAATTCACTGCTGTTCACTGCATAGCTCCCAGTGCTGGAGAGGCAGTTCATGGACTGGTGTGGTCTGCACAGATTGCTGGGTTGTATTGAGCAGTACACTAGCCTGGTCTGAACACTGCAACATGCTGCACAGATATATCATCTGGATTATGATGTCTGATTCTGTGACGGGGATTTCAGCTGATTTGTCAGCACATTTACTTTCTATTCTTATTTTTGTTATTGGACCTAAGAAAGTACTACCCATCCAGTTAATCCCATTTGACTGAGAAGAGCCACGTTTACTGAACTTGTCGATCAAGTAATCATCCAATTATAACATGAATATCCGTCCTTCTGTACCTTAACCTGGCCGTTGGTGCTCATATACCTGGAATCCCGGGGAAATCATTATGATGCTCAGAAACAATGTGCAAAACGTATGGCGCGTGGTCTTCTGTACGTCCCGGCTGTGGGTCCCATTTGGATCCCGAGTGTATTGAGAGCTGGCATTGCGACTCTCAGAAACAATGAAATGGTATGTGTCAGACTGCTGTTCACTTCCCGGTGTGTTCCATGTGGTGCTCCATAGACAGGTGGATGTGTGCTGGGCTGTTGTTCACTTCGTGGTGTGTCTCATGTAGTACTCCATGGACAGGAGTGTATGTGTTTGACTGTTGCTCACTTCCCGGTGTGTGCCATGTACTGCTCCATGGGTAGGGTGTGTCTGTGTGTGTGTTTCGCTGCTGATCACTTCCCGGTGTGCCTCATGTGGTGATCCATAGACAGGGAGGTGTATGGGTGCTGGGCTATTGATCACTTCCTGGTGTGCCCCATGTGGTGATCCATGAACAGGGGTGTGTGTGCCCTGGGCTATTGATCACTTCCCGGTGTGACCCATGTGGTGATCCATGGACAGGGAGGTGTGTGCTGGACGATTGTTCACTTCCCGGTGTGCCCCATGTGGTGATCCATGGACAGGGGTTCCGGCAGCTTTGAACATTGGACTGTGCGTGTCCACTGAACACCTGCGCTTGTCCCTCTCAGATGATTGTGTGGTCAGTAACACGAGGAAACTTCTCGAGTATAATTGTAAAAGAGCAGCCATCTAACTTGTAGCTGAGGGGCTTCTGACTGACTCGTGTTATTGAAACGTTAGTGGATGGTTTGCTAGCGGTTGTGCTCAGACATTCAGGGAGACCTGAGGATTTGGTGACCCAACTCTGGTTGAACCATAGGGAGTGTAGTTACAACACCTGCATCTGTAAGATGAATAACAAATGGAGCAAAGGCTGCACAGAGAGGAATATCTGAAACCACGGAGTGAGTGTCCTTGGGGAAAGGGGCCTGCTGTATCCACACCGGGTTTTCCAGCAACAGCTTCCCAAGTTACATTTAACTCAGGAGCAGAGAGTGAGAGGACACTGATTGAACAAGGAGCTGGTCACAGAGTGGTGTCACCTCCTTCAACACGATCTGCAGCTTCAGACCAGGGGGAGGACGGTGCTGCCAGTGGCTGTTAGGGTCACTGTTTCATTCAGCTTCTATGATCCAGAACTTTCCAGGCAGGAGTGGGTGACAGATCCATCATCTCCCAGTATGCCGACGTCAACATCACCATTTGGAGACGGAGGATATATATATGGTAATTGAGAGCAGTGGGGTCCCTGGGAACATCAGGAAGATGGAGAAACACTTCCCGTGTCTGATCGGGTCAGAATGAACCCTCCAGTACACACACTGCATCACTAAGTCCTGTAGCATTTTCCGTTTCAGTAACATACTACCTACCATTCTTCCTAAAGAAAATGACAGACTATATATTATCTTTAATTCCATTTGCTAAACTTTTATCCATTGACTTCATCTGTCCATATCCAATTACAGACTCTCCACCTTCCCTTGATAATTTAGTTTCCTGTTTATCTTAGTTTAATCGGCATACATAGTTACAGTACATTTGTTCCACTCCTCCTGATCATTGATCAGATTGGAAAGAGCTGTGGACCCTGCACTGGTCACTGTGTGACTCCACTGGTGACGTTCTGTCAAACTGACTAAGGTTGATTTTTCCGGAGTGCCTGCTTCCTGTCTGATAACCAGTCCTCCCCCATGTATGTGTAACACATTCGAAGCGCTGAATAAGAACGAGGAGCATCAGTTCGGCAATCCAGCCCCTCAGGCCTGTTCCGACATTGAATATAGTCATAGCTGATGTCATTGCGGCCTCAGTTCCACGTTCCTGTCCGCTCTCCATATTCCTTCACTGACTCAATATCCCAGCACCTACTGCACTCTGGGGCAGTGAATTACACAGATTCCCAACCCCGTGAGAGAAGTATGTTCTCCTCACCCCTGTTTCATTTCTCCCCCATCTCATCCTAAAACTGTGGTTTCAGGATCTTTCGAGATTGTCCCACTTGTGGAAATATCCACCTCACATCTACATTGTAAATCATCTTTACCATCGTCCAGACCTCCGACATCTCCTCTCATTTTTCTATACTCCAGGCAGTGTTGGCCTGAACTGCTCAATATCTCTTCAGAGGACAATCTCCTCATCTCTGGAGTAAATCGAGTAAACCACTTCTGAACTGTCTCCATGGCAAATATATCCCTCCTACAGTGAGGAAACCAAGACTGTACACAGTACTCAGTTGCGATCTCACCCCTCCCACCCTTTATAATCCATTGTTTAAGAAATAAATGCCAAAGTTGCACTTGCCTTTCTCATTATCTGCTGTACCAACATCAGAGTATTCTGTAGTATGGACGCAGGCAGCCGGATCCCTCTGCACCTAATCATTCTGAAGTCTCTCTCCATTTGGATAATAATTTGCCTTTCTGCTACACTGATCCAAACGGATACACTCATACTTTTCGTTGTTCAGTTTTTTCTTTCAAATGTTGCCCCAACCTATCCATATACATTTTCTAACTTCTTGCATCTTCATTGCAATTTCTCACCTGAGTTAGTATCATCTGTTAATTTGGTTACAACATGTTCTATCCTCTCAACTACTTAAGACTATAGATTGTAAATAGTTGGGGCCTGGGGACCAAGACATGTGGTTTCCTAAAAGTTGAATTTTGCCAACAGAAAATTACCCATATTTTCCATCTCACTGCATTTTGTTGCTTCACTAAGCCTGTACCAAGTTGATAAATTACTTTTAATCGTAAACGATCTTATTTTGCAGATTAATCATTTGTGCAGAGCTATTCAATGCCTTCTGGAAGTCCAAATATTTCATCTCTCGGATCCCATGATCCCCATTATCGAAATCATGTTGATTCTGATGGTTGTGGTTTAACTTTTTCAAATTTCTTGTCATTAATTCCTGACTAATCGATTTTTAAAAATATTTCTTATATTTGAACAGTTTTGTCACTACTATATATTCCATCGTGAAGGTGATAATTCTAAATTCTTAACTCTCTATAAAATCCTTGTTCACTCAATCCTATATAATTGGCACATGGCGTGATATGACCTGCTCTGATTGCTCTGTAAGAGGTTGGAGTCACTGAATGGACTCATTCTCTTCCTTGTGCACAAAATTGGTGGGCTGATGTCTTTCTGGTGTCCCACGTCACCAATTCGATGGTCTGCCTGACTTCCTCCTGTTGATGCGTAAGAACCGGTGAGGGCTTATGCAATCTTCCTGTTGCTGTGTAACAGTCTGAGGGGCTGAAAAAAACCTTCTCATATTCCTCCATCACAGGCTGGAGATACTGAACGGTCTTTCCTGCATCCCTGATATAGGACTGAGGGAGTGATTGGCCTTCTTGCGTTCCCATACACAAGACACGTGAGGTAAACTTCTTCCTCCTTTCCCATAAGAAATCTTATAGTTTGCATCTTTCTCCAATTCCCGTGCAACAGGCTCGATGGGACTGAATGTACTCCTGGTATCCTAGTGCATCAATCCCCAGTCCCTGTGTGACCTTTTCCAGTTCCGATGTTACAAACTTGAGGAGGCTGAATAGACTGATCCTATTGCTGCATAACAGGGTACTGGTGCTGCATGGTCTATTCTGGGCCCAGTGTTATCGACTCGAGGAGCTGACTGGCCTCTTCCCGTAACTGTAAATCAGGCTCCAAGGGTTGAATAGCCTCTTCCTGTTCTGGTGTAACAGGGTAAATGTCCTTTGAGACACTACCTCCTAATAAATGTTGGAAGCCGCTGACCGAGAGAGTGCCTGTACTCTGAAGCACTCTCGTCTCCATATCTGAATTTCAGAGACTAACCATTAATATAGACTTTTTCTGTATAAAGTCCTGAAGCTGAAAGTAACAAAAGAGGTTCCTCACAGATATCTCATATTCCTGGCTCAGCTGCTCAAAATTCATCATGGCCGCTACCTCCCCACCCCTGTCAAACAATTCTCCCAATAATGACAAGGGTATAGAGCAAGAATTGGTCCTTAATATTAGTGATAATAATGAAATGGAGAATAGTGACCAGGAGGTAGATATGATAGTAGAGGAAAGAGGAACAGATGAGAGGAGTCATCAGGATAATAATAATACTACAGAAAAATTAGGTTATAATGGTAGGTCACTAACAGAATTAATTAAAATAGTTGAAGATGATATGGGTAGGAATAAAGGTACTATTAAGGACTACGACAATATCATGGTTATGATAATGGATAAATTAGAAAAGAATAGTGAAGATGATAAGTCTAAAAAGTGAACTATGTTAAACGAGTAGGTTTTAAGCAAAGGGATAGTGGACAGAGAAGAAATAGGAAGGAAATTAAAGCTAAAAGAAGACATAGTAGAAAGAAGGGCAAATTTAAAGAAATACAGGTTTCATACAAAACTAAGAGGCAATACCTAGCGAGAACCCTAATGGGGGCCCCAGTCAAGTGCGAATGCCCCCTTCGTAAGGAAGAGTTAGAGGATTATTATAAAGAGAGATTATCTAACCCTAATGATAAAAATAACTTGAAAGGTTTTGCTAAATATAAAAGTCAAGGTGAGGGATCAGTAGGTGGAATTCTGACCGGTCCTGTAACGGTGGAGGATGTGAATCAAGCTGTAAAGGCGATGGACGTGCAAACCGCTGCAGGACCAGATCGGATAACACTGAACGTGATAATGAAGATATTCAATAAAGACAATACGGTACTTCCTAGAATATATACTATTTGGATAAAAACAGGCAAAATCCCAGATCAAATGAAGATAAGTAGGTATTGATTCGGAAAGTGAGTGAGGAATAAAGGTTGAGAGATATTAATAATTGGAGGTCAGTTATGCTTAGGTTATTCACAAAAATTAAAGCGAATAGATTAAGTAAAGTGATAAAATTTAAACAAAAGACAGAAAGGATTTATGGCTGGTGTAGCAGGATGTGAGGAAAACATTAAAATCCTGGATAATATTATTAATGGAGCTAAAAAGAATAAAATAGATTTAGCGGTGGTTGTTGTGGATCTAGCAAAAGCCTTCGATACAGTGGGCCATAAACTAATTATAACTGCCCTTAAAGACTCCAGCTCCCTTTAATACTGATTAAATTGGTTACAAATTTATATGATATTAATTTAATTCAAGTGGAAGGTTTTAATTGTAAAACTGGAAAAAATAAAATTTTAAGAGATGTCAAGCAGGGGTTTCTGGATGGTTTCCATCCGTTAAAAGTATGAGAATTAAAAGACATAATAGGATATTAGAGGAATTAGTCAAGTTTGTTAGGAAGAATGGGTGGATAATTTATATAGAACCATGAATCAAAGATGATATTGGAAAACTTTGGATTGTCACCAATTCTTTTCAATATAATAATGGACCCCTTGATAAATACCATCGAAGAAAGGAAGAAAGGAATATTTTTAGGATTAGAGAGAGATAGTTTTCACTGCTCAACATTAGCGTTCGCAGATGATGTAGCTCTAATTAGTCAATCTATGATGGTATAGCTTATAACCTAAAACTTGTCGAAAAATGTTGTAACAATACGGGAATGGAAGTTAATATAAATAAAACGAAAGGATTCTACTTTACTTCTAAGAATAAGACATTCACATCTCACGATAAAGCAAATTGGAAGCTAAATGAAGGGAATATACAGTTCATAGACCCGAGAAACACAGATAAATATCTCGGAGCGAAGATAGACTCATGGATTGGCGTAAGCCAATCAGACTGGGAAAGCCAATTAAACATATCGATAGGAAATTTTTAATAATCCGCTTTAAAACCTGGTGCAAAAATTAGAACTTTTAATTTTTGTATTATTATTATTTAGTTTTATCAGAAGTTTCAATTAATTATCTTAATAAACTAGACAACATAATTAAAAGCGCAGCTAAAGAAATTTTACACCTCCCGCAATCAATCACGGATAGAGTATTAAATGCTAAGGCCTGTAATGGTGGCCTTGCGTTAAACAGATTGTCAACCTTCATCCCAATCTCGATTTTGAGGAAGTATGGAACGCTACATAAATCCGTGGACAAAATTTTGCATGCTTCGTTTTGGTTCGAGGGTGATAGTGTGGCTGTGAAAATGTTTAAATTTAGTAAATTAGAAGTGCTGGAAAATATCTGGAACCCGAATATAAATCGGCAATTGGGTGAAGACGGAATTATCGAGGAAGATAGTGAGGATGAGATGGAAGAATTTAGAAGTACAAATTATGCAAATTGGAGATCCATTGAATTACAGAGGTGGATAGCCCTCCCCTGTCAAGGGGCAGGGGTCCATTATTATAAAAACGATAATATGTCTAACAATTGCTTGACGAAATTGCAATTTATGAAGACGTCCAAAGTTATTAATTCGATCTTGTTAAGAACAAACTTATTCCCAACACGGGCGTCGTTGTCATACGGAAGGCCGTTCAACATCAAGAATTGCAGGAGGTGTAATGATACTTCGGCGACGTTTGCACATATTTCTGGATGGTGTCCATACGTTAAAAGTATAAGAATTAAAATACATAATAGGATATTAGAGGAATTCGTCAAGTCTGTTAGGAAGAATGGGTAGGTAATTTATATAGAACCACGAATCAAAGATGATATTGAAAAACTTTGGATTCTGGATTTAATTTTTAAGAAGGAACATCAGATTGTCATGGTGGACGTTACTATTAGAACGGACCTACGGATTAACTCGCTTGAATCGGCTTAGGATGAAAAGAAAAGCAAATATAAACATCTAGAAAAGGAGATAATGGACCTCACCAGAGGAGGAAATATATCTTTTTATGGTTTTGTGATAGGTTCCCGAGGGAGGTAGTTCGAGAAGACCACGGAATTAATGAAAGACCTCGGTATCATGAAATTTAAATCTTTCGCTCAGAATATCACAAACCTTGTTTTATCCTTGACTCTCGATTTTTCTATACTCTTAATATTCTCTATTACAAAATTTAATAACTTTTTAATGTTAACTTTTAAATGTTAAATATTTTAATAATGTTAATTAGCAATTTAAATAGGTTTGATTTAAATTAGTATTTTAAATTTTACACATTTTAATAATAAAATTATAGCATTTTAAGTGACATAGAAAGGGTGATGAATAATAGCGGTGATAAATAATTCAAGTACACGCTACACCAAACAGGTGATGAGTGGTAACATAGCCTAATGGTTGAAAAACCCAGCTCATCCCTTGCTTCTCTGAAATTCTGATTCATGTTGTTTTATACCGTCCCCTGAGGATCATCTAGCTGTGGTTTCGCTAGATAGGGGCATTCATTCGTCGTTGAGCGACGTTAAAATCTCGAAAAGGACATGATCCATCGCGTATGGTGAGTGCACCAAAGTATGGAAAATCGACACACCCCCATTCACTGTGGAAGCTGCAATTTGTCCAGGTTAATAGGAAGCCATCTTTGACGTCAAATGAAAGATCAATGCCAACTGTTAAGCCTCTGTAGCGCCTGCCTCGGCAGCGTCAAAGCGAGCATTGGCATGGGATATCATAAACAAGGAAGGACATTCATTTGAACCAGAGCTAACCCAAACAGGATATTGGAAAATTCTGTCGTATCTTCTCTAGCAACTGCACGAATTTAGCTTTATATAATTGATCAAAGGCTTGGGTGATAAAAATACCTAAACCTCCTTGCGACCATCTGGACGGGAATCAGATTCCAACCCAAGGTCGGGTACTCTAATAAGACCCCCAACAGAGATGGCCTCTGATTTCATAAAATTGAGAAAGAGCCAAATAAAGTAATCATTCGTATTATACGGGACACAGATACCATTGGGTTAGTTAGAAAGAGAGGAACAACATCTGCTTAAAGGGTGATCTTGTGCCTTCCTGATCCTACCTCCAGGCAGTGATATTGGCGTCCCTCCGGATGGCTTCTGCCAACGGCTCAATCATTAATGTAAATGGTAACGGAGAAAGGGGGGCAACTTTGTTGGCTGCCACTGTCAATACTAAAATGAGTGAAATCCATTAATTACCAAAAGTGAAATCCACTGCTTTCGGGTCACTATATAACAGCTGGCAAAGACTCCTCCAAGACCAAACCACTCAAGGTCATAGAAGGCGCACATCTACTCCATCCTGTCAAATGTTTTCTCTGCATCCAGGGAGAATCCCGAGTCTGGAATCAAACCTTGCTGGCACACTGAAACCAAATTTAGCACTCTTCTAACATTATCAGAGGACCTATGGCCCCTAATAAAAATGGTCCTCTTCCACAATTACGGGCAAGATCTTTTCCAGCTTCAAAGCCAACATTTTCGATAAAATGTTAAAGTCCATACATAACAATGATATAGGCACATACAAAGTGCAATCCTCTGAGACTTTCCCTGAGAGAGGATGGGAGGCAGTCCTGACTGTACTATTAATTGTACATATCCAACATTGGCCCAGCCAGCCTGTCTATGAACTCCTTCTAAATCTCACTCCGAAAATCTATCTGGGCCGGGGGCTTTACCACCCTGGCACTGGCTCACTGTCTCGTGTATCTTTCGGATTTTCAGAGGGGCATTCTAAAGAGACGCCTGCTCTGAAATTACACCTGACAGGTCCAAGGTCTTAACAAAGGACTCCATCGTCTCCAATCAGTCCTCCCAGCCCACTGACTGGAACATCCCAGAGTAGAACTTCCTGAATGCTGCGTTAATCTTTTTGGGATCTCAGGCGATAATAGCAGCAATCTGCTTTCTGGCCAAGATCGCCTAATATCTTCCTGGTTATCACCATACTCTAATAATTTCTGTTTCGCAAAGGAAATCTCTCTCTTTGCTGTCTGGGCGAGAGCAGCATTCAGAGCAGTCCGGAGGGCTGTAATCTGCTGCAATTAAGTTACAGACAGTCTGCCAAAATATGGTATCTCAGCTGTCTTCAGCCAAGCCTCAAGCATACGCTGCTGCTCGCCCCTCTGCCGCTTCTGAGTCGCCGAGTAAGAAATAATCAAACCCCTTGTATAGATCTTGGCAGTCTCCCAGAGCATCATCGGATTACTGGCCGTACACAAGTGAATGTCCCCAAAAAATTAAATTCCCCGAAAAAATACTCAATGAATTTGCTATCCTTCAGGAGGAAAGGATCCACGTGCCAGTGCCGTGAGCCTGTCCCATCGCACAATCCTTGACCTCTATGTACACTGCCACATGATCAGAAATGGCTATGTTCCCAATTCGACAGGACAGCACTGAATCTAAAAAGACCAATGGGGCAAACAACATGTCAATCCTAGTATAGCATTTATGTGGCTTAGAAAAAAAGGTGAAGTCCCTATCTTCAGGGTGAAGACATCTCACACATCCACCAACCCAGCTACCTGTTCAAGCCCACCAGCTGCCTGGGTGGTGGGGAAATACCCGCGAGACCCGTCGACATCCTATCCACCTCGGGGTCCATACGTCAGTTCAAGTCTCCGCTTCATTGTGCCCCAAGGATCATCAACCTGGACAGCGGACCTATTTGTAATTTGAGGGGGTGTGCTGGGGGCAATATTAATCAAGATCCCATATTCCTCTCCATGTATTAAAGCTTTAAGGATCAGAGACCACCCACATTCATTCTTAATTTGGTCAAACAACTGAAGTGGAAGGTTCTTATGAATGAGTACAGCTACTCCTCAACTTGTTGTATTAAAGAATGAAAAAACACCCGGCTGAACCTTCCCTGCTGTAACTTTAAATGCTCCTTATCGGTTAGCTGTGTTTCTTGCAGTAACCCTTTCCTTGTAAATGTTTGGACGTATATTTTTTTCTCTTAATCAGTGAATGGCTCCCTTTAACATTCCAGGTGCACCATTTAAACAAGCGGTTAGCCATAACCATCCGAAGCAGCCCATGACCCACTGGGAGAAGAACCCCATTTATAGCGCACCGAGTGAAAGCTGTAAACAGTTCGTATAAACTTGAAAATATAATTACAAAAACAATCATTCAAAACTTCTAACAACTACTTCTCCCATGAACCTACATGGAACACAAATAAGAAGAGACTGTCCCCCTTGCTCACAGGGGATGGTCATACTACAACTAATCCCCCATGGCTCCTCCTAGCTGAAACCGCTCCCAACCTGGACAAAACAAAGTTAGACACGGGTCTTAAAACAAGAAAATTAAAAGTGGGCATTCAACCCCATCCCATCCATACCTTCACCCGAGGTAGTCCTGGTGAAACAAAATGTAACCACCCCACCTCCCACAACCCCCTTTCCCATTCCGTACTAAGAGATAAACGAAAAGCAAATGATAGAAAAAAAACAAAGGATAATGGGAGGGGAGGAAGAAAGGAGGAGAGAGTAAAAGAAAACATGGGACCTCCACATACTAAAAAAAACCCCAAAACGAGGTAAACCAGGCAAACCCCAGAGAAAACAAAGCGAACACAATTGTCCATATTATTTGAACCAGCCAGTCTATTTTAATGTGTACAAGAAATCCTTTGCGTTTTCTGGTGAGTCAAAATTAAGCACAGACCCTCCATGGCTGAAAGGTAATATTGCTGGCTATCTTACCAATTACAGAATATTCACATCCCTCAAAGTCATTTTTGCCTTATCAAAGGCTTGCCGCTTGCGGATCACAATTGTAGAAAGGTCTTGGAAAAACATAATTCGTAATCCTTTCTAGATCAGGACCAATAGATCCTTCGCAGAGCTCTAGAAGGTTCCAGCACCAGTTTTTCTCTATCGTGCTGGAGTTGCACAAGGACTGGGCAGGGGCGCTGGTCTGATCCAGGCCTGCACACTGCGATCCGGCGGATCCCCTCGAGCCTCACCCAGTCTGCCCTGATATGCAGCTTCAAACATTGTGTGAGCCATTGTTCCAAGAAGCTGACGAGCTGGCTTTCTTGTTCTCGTTCCAGCAGCCAAACCAAGCAGATGTTCTTCTGTCGGCTCTGATTTTCGAGGGTCCTCGACCTACTCCACTAAGGCCTGTATCTAACATTCCAGGGCTTGGACACGACCCGTTCAGGATTCTGCCATGGTTTCCAAAGCCGTGGTTCCCTCTTCCACTTCCACGACGTGTGGCCTGAGACGCTGTATCTCCTGGTCATGCTTCTGCAGCTTGGCTGAGATCAGTTCCAGCATGGTTCTGGTTTCCTCCATTGCTGAATCAATCTTCTCTTGCAGGCTCCTGCACTCCGAGACCAGGCTCTGCTCCACAAATAAGTTCGTGGGGTTCTCGCGGAGGACGACATCACAGCCGTGGGCGTATCCAAAGCTGCAGTGCCCTGCTGGTAGTGATCCTCGTGGTCATGTTTCCTTAGTCATTTTCCTTACTCACTTAAAATGACAGAGAGCAATACTGGGGATCAAAACCCTCCGATTTTACCACAATAGCGAAGAAAGAGAGGGTGAATGCATCACTTTGTCTGGGTTCTGGTGCAGAGCTCACCAGGGCAGTCCCACTGGATCGTCGCCATCTTGGATCTCACCCGAATAATCACTGTTAACAAACATTTTTTGAAATGGTTTGAAGATGGTTCTTGTAGGGGAGACAATGGAAAACTGTTGGATGTGATATATTTATATATTCAGGTGGATGTTTAAGAATTCAGAAAGTGGATAATAAATAAAATTGAACTAACGTGGTTCAGGAGTGACTTTTGGAAATGGAAAGGTAAAAGTGAAGTTGGCCTTCAGTTAACGGAAATTGGAATATCGAAGTAAAGGTGTTCTGCACAGACTGAATGCAGTGCAGATGAGATTATACTTGTGTTCTGGACTGTTTCAAAGAATGAGAGGTGATCTCAAGGAAACTTCGAAAATTCACGCACAGCAGACTGACTAACACAGGGGCATGGAGAAGTGCAGCAGGCAAAGTTAGGCGGAACCCAAGAAGTTCTACAAATACATCAAGCTAAACAGAATAACCAGGTAAAAATTAGGATCCATTTCGAAACCAAGGGGGTAATCAGTATGTGAAACTGGGGAACACTGATAGCCTGTGACATGAGAGCTTCACATCTGTTTTAGTTGGGAGAAGGAAGATGCAGGTACAGAATTCAAGAAGATGGACTGGGAAGCTCTCGAACAGTTTGATATAAGATGCAAGTTGGGATTGATGGTTTTGGATTATGTAAAGTCCAGATGAGTTGTATCGCAGGATGCTGTTGGAGACAAGAGAGGAAATGTCCTGACCTAAATGTTTAAGGTGAATCTGACCACACAAGGGAGGTGCTAGAGGACTGGAGAACAGCTATGTCATGCCAAGTTACTGGAAAGGAGGTAGAGATAGACCAGTGTCTGGTGGTGTACCACAGCGAGCAGTGCAGTGTATCTAATTATTTGTGGTATTCATAAATTATATAAATATGAATGTGGAGGGGGTGGAGGGGGTGGGAGCTGAGTGTAATATGCAATTTTGTGTTTGACACAAAGATTGGCCAGGTGGTTGGCAGCGAATAGGAAGGCCTTATGTTACAGGAAGATACAGGTGGAATAGTCAGATGGTCAGATCATTGGCAGATGGAATGGAACCCTGAAAAATATGAGGTGATGCACTTTGTAAGAAGTAACCAGACAAGGGAGAATTCAATGAATAGCAGAACACGAGGGAGGTCAGTGGGTTTTTCTTCACACATCCCTGAATGTGACTGGACAGTGCAATAGCCAGTTAAGAAAGCACACGGGACTGTAGACAGAGTTTATTAATCGAGGCGACATAATATGAGTTAAACATGCTATTGGTTAGCCCATGGATAGAATACTGTGTGCAGCTCTGGCAGCCACGTTAAAGGAAGGGTTTTGGTTTCTCAGTAACATCAGAATCTATTGGGGTCTCCACAGAGTTGAAAGCTTCAGTGGAAGTCTCCTGGCCGCAAATCTCTCTAAATTTTCATTAGATTTGTTTTTCCTCCTCGATTGGAGAACTGCATCTGAGAATCTATATCTGATCTTTGTTTATTGCCAAGTACATGTTTATGGGATATTACTGGATCAGAACACTTCATTATTAATACCATCTAGGCCAACGCCTTCAAATATTTTTGAGGAGCTCTGCTGCCGTCCATAACACATGATTCCTTCTCTTCCTGTGTAATTGTTTAGAGACATTAAATGGGCTATCTCTACACTTCTCCAATAATTTAATTGAGCTGAATGCCTTCCTCATATTCCAGTGAACCTAGCGTGAGAACTTTTGACTGTGGAAATGTGCAGTGTCCAGCAGCACTGTTACATGAATGTTATGGAGACTTCCAACAGCACAAGCCTGAACGTTGTCTAGGTCTTGCTGCACATGGACACAGACTAGTTCAGGAGCTAAAGGGGGATATTTTTTCCTGAATATTGTGTGATCTTCAGTGAACACGCTCACTTCTAATCTTATGGTGTGGGCAAGACATTTATGAAGCAGCTGAAGATGTTTGTGCTGAGGAAGCTACCTTGAGGATCTTTTGCAGACATGTCCAGGACTGCATGGATGTTTTTACACAAACCACAATCATTATGATTTATGCTTTAAATCATTCTAACCAGGGAAGTTTACAACTCATTCCCATTAAGTGCAATCCTACTCAGGCTCCTTGAGTCCAACATCAGATAAATGCTGCCTTGATGTCAAGGCCGGTCACTCTTCCCTGAGCCCTTGTGTTCATGTCTTTTGCTCATATCAATAGGTCACAGTGTGAGGCAGGGAGTGCTTTTTGACCAGTCAGAGGTGAGGGCTGTGAAGAATTGGACATGAAAGAGGATATTAGACCTTATGATCTTATTGTGGGTGAAGCCATGCTTGCGGGGGGCGGTGGGGGGGGGGGGAGCGATGTGGATGAATGACATATCACTGTTTGTGGGGTATTCACATTCTATTATTGGAAAGTAGAGGGTGTTATTTTCCTGGAAGCTCTGTTATTGAATGTTGCCAGATTGTTTTGACCATCTCTGCTTGAGGTGTAGGGACTGTATTCACAGTGGAACTGGGTCTACAACATGACCAATAAATGAAGCGCATGTTGCAGAGAGGGGAAGCTCTGTAATGAGAGATGAGCGACCACTTTCATACCCAGCCTGGGTTTTTCAATTACATTTTCCAAACCAGACCAAATTGTGTGGGACAGTTTTGAGGGGCTGAATGGTCTCCTGTGTTTCTGTGCACCAGGGTATCGCAGTAAGTAGCCTCTAACTGTTCCTGTCTAGCAGGTTTGAAGGACTGAATGGAACACAGAAACATGGGCTGACTAGCAGGAGTGGGCCGTTAGACACTTTGAGGCTTCTCCACCAGGCACTAAGATTGTGGCTGATCAGGTTATGGTCACAGCCCCACTTCCCTGACGGTATCCCGTTATCCATGACTCACTTCTCTGTCAAATATTTAACTAACTCAGCTTTGAATCAATGTAAACAAACAGGGATTTCAAACTTGCGGGGAAGAGAATTCCCACTTAAAATGCCTGTTTAGACTGTCTCCTCATCCCTCTTATAGAGTCATATAGCACGCACCTTTGTCCGTGCTTACCAGTCATCCCAATCTGATCCAGTCTGATTTGCCAGCATTTGGCTCACATTCCACTATACCTTCTTATTCAGATACCCATCAAGATGCAAGACTCCACCACTTCCTCTGGCAGGTAAGCCCATATGCACACCTCCCTCTGTCTGAAAACATTGCCTCTAAGTTCCATTTAAAATATTTCCCCTCGCACGTTAAACCTATACCCTCTATTTTTCGAATCCCCTATTCTGGGAAATACACCTTGTCTATTTACAAATTCCATGCCCCTTATGATTTTATAAACCTCTATAAGGTCAACCCTAAGCTCTTAATTCTGCAGGGAAAACGGCTTTAGCCCATTCAGCCTCTGCTTATAGCCCAAACTCTCCAAACCTGGCAACATCCTTATAAATCTTTTCTGAATCTTTTCAAGTTTCACAGCAACCTTCGTCCAGCAGGGAGACCAGAACTGCACACAGTATTCCAAAATGTGGCCTCACTGACATCCTGTCCAGCTGTAACATGACATCCCAACTCCGAAACTCAATGCTCTGACCAATGAAGGCAAACATGCCAAACACCTTGTTCACTATCCTGTTCACTTTGAAGGAGCGTTGCATCTACATCTCTCCGTCTCGTTGCTCAGCAACATCCTCGAATATATTTCCATTAAGTACCCCGATTTGCTTCCCAAAATGCAGCACTTCACATTTATCTGAATTAAACACCATCTGCCAATCGTCAGCCTATGGGCCCATCTGATCGAGGTCTCATTGCACTCTGAGATAATTTTCTTCATTACCCACAACACCAAAAATGTTGCTGTAATCTTCAAACTTGCTACCCTTACCACCTATGGTCACATCCACATCATTTATATGAATGACGAAAAGCAGTGGGCTCAGCATTGATCCTTGTGGCACACTACTGTTCACAGGCCTCCAGTCTGAAAAGCAATCCTCTACCAACCTCTGTCGCCTTCCTTCAATCTAATTTTTTTATTCAATTGTCTTGGGTGCGCTGGTTCCCATTTGTCCTAACCTTACTAACTTGCCTAATATGCAGAATCTTTTCGAAGAACTTGCTCCAGTCTATATGGAAAGCATCTACAACACTGCCTTCATTAATCTGCTTTGTCACCTCTTTAACATACTCAGTCAAATTAGTGTGACACGATTTCTCATGCAAAAAGCCATGGTGACTATCCACAATCAAGCCTTGCCTTTGAACATGCATGCAATTGGCTATCCCTCAGAATCCCGTCCAACAACTCACCCACTACTGATGTCAGGCTCACCGGTCCAGATTTCCCTGGGTTGTTGAGTAACTGTTTTCTTTTCTACTGCCACTTCTCTATTGGTCACAGCAAATTATCGGTGTGACCAGTTTGATGATATGGCTTATAATATAGGTCTCACATGGGTCAGGGCCGTCCTAGGAAGAAGTCATATAGATTTCCTTCCCTGTTAAAATAAAAAATTCATGACTAAAACAAAGTTCCTCAAGCTATGATGTAAAGATGAACGACAAACAGTGTAGAAATTACAAAAGTGTACATTTATATTTCCATTACTAAAAGTAATGAAGAGGACAAACATATGCAGACACACACAGATATATACACAGGCACACATAGACAAACTCAAACACACACACAGACATACACACACAGGCACACTCAAACACACACACAGACGTGCACACGCAGACACACTCAACCTCACAAAAACACAGAAACACAAAAACACGGATACACAGACACACATGCACCTGCAAATACACACACTAACACAGACGAATGCACGTACCATAGTGCGTACAAAATTAGAGCAGTAAAAAGGCCATTTGGCCCATGCAGTCTACTGAACTATTGATCATGGCTGACATGTTTTTCAAGCCAGTTCTACTATCCTCTCACGACAAGCCTTGAGCCCATCTTTAATCATAACTTATCGACTTATATCCTAAAGACACTAAGATGTGTGTGTGTGTGTGTGTGCGGCGCGCGCATGCACATTTGTATCTGTGTGTGTGTCTGTGTGTGTGTGTATGTCCCTTTGTGCATCCGTGTGTGTCTGTGTGCATGTGTTGTCTTTGTGTGTGTGTCTGTGCGTGTGCATGTGTCTGTGAGTCTCTGTGTGCGTGTCTTTGTGTGTGTATTTGTGTATGTGCGCCTGTGCGTGTGTGTGTCTCTGTGTGTGTGTCTGGGTGCGTGTGTATGTGTGTGTGTGTCGTGTACGTGTCTGTTTACCCAGTAGCAGGAGAGAGCATTATCTAGGACTGTTGTTTTTCAGACTGGAGGCCTGTTGTTATGGACTACTCAAAATATTCTTGAGCAGGCAGCGCAGACTATAACTTTGTAATTTGTTTCAGTAAGTGCACAGTGAAAGTTATCAGGTTTTAAAATAGACAAAAAATATTCACAAAACTACACAATGAAACACAAAGAACAGAATAAAGAACCCCTACAGAACTCAATCTATTCAAACTAAACTTAATTAGCTGTTCTGGAAGTACACAACCATCCCAATAAGCAACCCCCCCCCCCCCCTTAAAAACAGTACAAATGGAACAAATGATTGCACGTTAAAGTTAGAAGGGCAGAAGGAGAGACAGAGAGAGAGAGAGAGAGCCTGTCCACACAGCTAAACTACAAACTGGTTCTGGACTGAACTGCTCACCTCGAGAGCTGACCACTCCCCTTTCATTATACCTTTAATCACAAAACCGTTTAATCTCTGTACCAAACCAGTCACCTTGGAGCCGGGAACTATTTACGACGCCTCTGAAAAAAAAATCAAGGACACAGTATCTTTGAGAAAAGGAAGCTTTTAGAGAAAAGGCTTGTGACACTGTGTACAGTGGTGTTCCACAGGGACTTCTGCTCAATCCATTTTTGTTTTGACATTTAGACAAATGATTCAGATGAGAATTATAGAAGACGTGGTTAGAAAGATTGTGGATGAAACCAAGTTTGGCTATATAGTGGACAATGAAGATTACACAGGGACCTAGATCAAATTGCTTGATGAATCTAAAGAGTTGTACAACACCGAAGCAAACACTTTTGACCAACTCGTCCATGCCAACCTGATTTCTGAAATTAATCGTGCCCTACTTGGGGTGGTGCAGTGGCTCAGTGGTTAGCACTACTACCTCCCATACCAGGGACCTGCATTTGATTGCTGGCACAGCTGACTGACTGTGTGGAGTTTGCACAATCTCGCTGTGTCTGCGTAGGTTTCTCCCACAGTCCAAAATTGTGCAGGTTATGTGAATTGGCTATGTTAAGTTGCACATAATGTCAGGTGCATTAGTCGGGGTAAATTTGGTGAGATGGTTCTGGGTGGGTAACTCTTCAGAGAGTTGGTGTGGACTTGTGCTACACAGTAGGGAATCTAATCTATTTGCCAGCAATTGTAACATATCATTCTAAATCCTTCCTATCAATATATCCATCTGGGTGCATTTTAAAAGTTGTAATTATACCCCATGGTAGGCTTATGCGGAAAGTCAGCCCCCATGGTAGGCTTATGCGGAAAGTCAGGAGGCATGGGATAGAGGGAAATTTGGCCAATTGGATAGAAAACTGGCTAACCGGTCGAAGGCAGAGAGTGGTGGTAGATGGTAAATATTCAGCCTGGAGCCCAGTTACAAGTGGAGTTCCGCAGGGATCAGTTCTGGGTCCTCTGCTGTTTGTAATTTTTATTAATGACTTAGATGAGGGAGTCGAAGGGTGGGTCAGTAAATTTGCAGATGATACGAAGATAGGTGGAGTTGTGGACAGTGAGGAGGGCTGTTGCCGGCTGCAGAGGGACTTAGATATGATGCAGAGCTGGGCTGAGGAGTGGCAGATGGAGTTCAACCCTGCCAAGTGTGAGGTTGTCCATTTTGGAAGAACAAATAAGAATGCGGAATACAGGGTTAATGGTAGGGTTCTTAGTCAGGTGGAGGAACAGAGGGATCTTGGGGTCTATGTACATAGATCTTTGAAGGTTGCCACTCAGGTGGATAGAGTTTGTAAGAAGGCCTATGGAGTATTATCGTTCATTAGCAGAGGGATTGAATTCAAGAGTCGTGAAGTGATGTTGCAGCTGTACAGGACTTTGGTTAGGCCACAGTTGGAGTACTGTGTGCAGTTCTGGTCGCCTCACTTTAGGAAAGATGTGGAAGCTTTGGAGAGGGTGCAGAGAAGATTTACCAGGATGTTGCCTGGAATGGAGAGGAAGTCGTACGAGGATAGGTTGAGAGTTCTCGGCCTTTTCTCGTTGGAACGGCGAAGGATGAGGGGTGACTTGATAGAGGTTTATAAAATGATCAGAGGAATAGATAGAGTAGACAGTCAGAAACTTTTTCCCCGGGTACAACAGAGTGTTACAAGGGGACATAAATTTAAGGTGAAGGGTGGAAGGTATAGGGGAGATGTCAGGGGTGGGTTCTTTACCCAGAGAGTGGTGGGGGCATGGAATGCGCTGCCCGTGGGAGTGGTAGAGTCGGAATCATTGGCGACCTTTAAGCGGCATTTGGATAGGTACATGGATGGGTACTTAATCTAGGTTAGAAGTTCGGCACAACATCGTGGGCCGAAGGGCCTGTTCTGTGCTGTATTGTTCTATGTTCTATGTTCTATGTTCTACCTCCACCACTTCTTCTGGCAGTTCGTTATGCACACGCTCCACTTTCTGAGTGAAAATGTTGCCCCGAGGTCACTTTAAAATCTTTCCTCTCTCACATTAAATCTATGCTTTCTAATTTTGGACTTCCAAGCATGGGGAAAAGATATTGACTACTCACCCCCTATCCATGCACTTCATGAATTTATAAACCTCTAGAAGGTGCAAATATGTCTCCCACGCAGCCTCTGTGCTTTCAGTCATCCGGCGCTTAAATTCTGAAATTCAATACTGACACCTCTTCCATCTCGATCAAACCACAATTTTAAAATCATTTTAGTCAACGTGTTCAGACATATTATCAAACACCTCTAGTTGGATTAGAACTTAGTGGGCCAGAGGTAGGGACACTACCACCACTCCACAACAGCCCCAAAAGTTGCAGCATTATTCTCCTCTGTGTTCGTTCATCAGCCTGTTCTGACATGCTGCACCTGAATCCAGACAATCTGGTCTCGAGCTAGGGACACTACCAGACAAGTTCAGGAATTGGAATAGAATCCAGAGCTCTGCCTCAGAGGCAGGGATACTACCGACTACACAAGATCTAAACCATGCCCAAATTTTTAACTTTAAATGCCAGCATCCAGATCGGTATGGATTTATTGAAATCTGGTTCACTCGACTGAATTACCCAGTTAAAATAATAACGTTGTTAAAAAATGCAAGGTACTTGCCTCAACTGTAGGATGTCGAGTTTATGTGCTCTGCCTTCGAGATAAACTCTGAACATCTTTAAATACTTGTCTATTATTTCCAGTTTAAATGGCTATTATCTGTAGTCTGCAATATGAGGAATGAAATCTTGCAGACACACTCTGCACTATGAAGGATCTCGAATAGATATCAATACTGAACATCAGAGACAAAGACGAGCATACTTTCTGGCCTGAAACACCTGAATCACTGTTTCCCACCTCTAACGTGTGACTGCCCTCTTCCTAAAACCATTAAATGGTACAAGGCAACTGATTACGTTCCAGCCTTTCTTCCCCAGTATTATCACTCACTGGGCTAAAGAATTGCAGATGGAGTTTAATGTTGATAAATGCAAGGTATTGTACTTTGGTAAAACATACTTAAAAACACTTATACAATTAAATGTTGAGCCATTGGTAGTGTTGTAGAACAGAGCAACCGAGGGTTTCAGGCATAATTGCTTGAAGTTTGCTTCATATGTTGACAGGATGGTTATGAAGGTGTTTCACTTGATGTTCTTCATTATGTAGACATAGTCATAGAGATGTACTGAATGGAAACGGACCCTCTGGTATAACTTGTCCATGTCGACTAGATACCCTAACATAATGTTGTCAATTTTGCCAACACCTGCACATATCCGTCTGAACCCTTCCTATTTATATATACTCATCCAGTTTTTTAAATACTTTATTTTTACCAGCCTCTGGCAACTCATTCCATACACATACCACCCTCTAAGCATACAAATTGCCACTGTGGTCCCTTTTAAATCTTTCCCCTCACATCTTAAACCTATGCCCTCTAATTGTGGACTCGCTTACCCTGGGGAAAAGACATTGTCTATTTACCCTATGCATGCCTCTCATGATTTTATAAACCTCTATAATTCACCTTTCAGCCCTTAATGAATCAGAGAAAACAGCCTGAGCCCATTCCGGCTCTCCCTTGAGCTCAAATCTTCCAGCCCTGGCAGCATCTTTGTCAATTTTTTCTGAAACTTTCCAAGTTTTACAACATCTTTCCGATAGGAATGAGACTAGAATTGTACGCAATATTGCAAAAGTGGCTTAACCAATGTCCTGCACGGCCGCAACATGACCTCCCGACTCTTGTACTCAGTGGTTTGAACAATAAAGGAATGCATATTAAACACCTACTTCATTATCCTATTTACCTGCAACTCTACATTCCAGGAAATATGACCCTATACTCCAAGGTCTCTTTATTCAGCAACACTGTCCAGGACTTTATCATATATAAGTCATGTTCTGATTTGCTTTATAAAGATGTAGCAACTCGCATTTATCTAAATATAACTCCATCTGACACTCCTCAGTCCATTGGCCCATCTGAACAAGATTCCATTTTGCTCTGTGGTAACGTTCTTAACTGTTTACTACACCTCCAATTTTTATGCCATCTGCAAATTTACTAGCTTTATCTCCTATGTTCTCATCCAAATCATTTATGTAAATGATGAATAGCAGTGAACTGTCCTTTGAGTACAGGTGTTGGGACGGTATTTTCAGGTTGCACAGGACATTCATGTGGCATGTCCTGGAGAACTTAGTGCAGTTCTGGTCGCCATGTTATATCGAGAATATTATCACGTTCGGGAGAGTTCAGAAGAGGTTTATCAGGATGTTGCTGGGAATGGAGTGTTTGCATATAAGGACAGGCTCAATAGATTCGGACATTTTCGACTCGAGCGTAGGCGGCTGAGAATTAACCTTATAGAGGTTCATAATATCATGAAGTATCGGTAATGTTGAATGGTAGGTAACTTTTCCCTCGAGTGGGGGATTGTTTTAAGATAAGAGGAGGGAGTTTGTTAAAAGACATGGCGTCATAGAGCTGTATAGCATAGAAACAGACCCTTTGGTCCAACGTGTCCATGGCAACCAGACAGCCAAAATTATTCTCCTCCCATTTGCCAGCATTTGGTCAATTTCCATCTAAACCCTTCCCATTCATCGATCCATACAGATGCCTGTTAAATGTTGCAATTGTGCCAGCCTCAATACTTTCCTCTGGAGGCTCATTAAACACGGACCATCCTCTACATGAAGATATTGCCCATTAGAGCCTTTTTTTCTTCCCCATCCAACCATAAACCTTTGGCATCTAGTTTTTGACTGCACTGCCCTGTGGAAAAGACGTTGGCTATTCAATCTATCCGTTGCACCCATGATTTTACTAACCTCTAACATCAACCCTCCTCCTCTGATTCTCCAGTGAAAACAGGCTCAGCCTATTCAGCCTCTCCCTGTAACTCAAACAGTCCAATCATGGCAACCTCAGTGTAAGCCCTTCTTGAACCCTTTCGAGTTTGACAACATGCTTCCTACAGAGCAGGGAGATCAGAATTGCATACACTATTCCAAAAGTGGCCCAAACCAATGTCCTGTACAGTCGCAATCCAGTCTCCTAACGCATATACACAATGCACTGACCAATAACATATCAAATACTTTCTTCACTGTCCTATCTACCTGCAAATCCACTTTCAAGGAAGTATAAATCTGTACTCTGAGATCATTTTGTTCAGCAATACTCCCCAGAATTTTACCAGTAAGTGTATAAGTCTTGCCCTGATATACCTTTCCAATATGCAGCAACTCACATTTATCTCAATTAAACTCTGTCTGCCACTCCTCGGTCCATTGGCCCACCTGATTAAGATCCCGTCGTAATCTGAAGTAACCTTCTTTGCTGGCCACTATACCTCCAATTTTGATGTCATCTGCAAACGTACTAACTGTCCTATGTTCATATCGAAATCATTTATATAAGTGACAAAAAGTAGCGGACCCAGCACCGATCCCTGTGGCACTCCACTGGTCACAGGCCTCCAGTCTGCAAAACAGCCCTCCACCACCACCCTCTGTCCTCTACCTTTGAGCCAGTTCTGTATCCAACTGGGTAATTCTCCCTGTATTCCATGTGATCTAATCTTGCTAATCAGTCTCCATGGGGAGCTATGTCAAATGCCTAACTGAAGTCCATATAGATCAAATCCAGCGTTCTGTCATCATCAATCCTGTCCGTTACTTCTCAACAAAAACAAAATCAAATTAGTGAGACATGATTATCCACGCACACCCCCATTTCACGATGCATATAAAGGGCTTTTGTCCAGATCATGGATTTTGCTGTTCGTCAGATGCTGCCTGAGCTGCTGTTATTTTGCAGTACCACTCTCATCTAGACTCTGATCTCCAGCATCTGCAGTCCTCACTTTTGCCTATCCCTAATCAGTCCTTGCCTTTCCAAATGCATTTAAATCCTGTCGCTCATGATTCCCTCCAACACCGTGCCCACCACTGATGTCAGGCTCCCCAATCTATAGTTCTTGGCTTTTTCTTTCCATTTTGTTTAATAGCAAAACTTTAGTCAAACTCATGACTTCCAGCATCTCACCTGTGGCTATTGATGATGACAACATCTCAGCAAGGGACCCAGCATCACTTCCTTAGCTTCCTACAAATTTATTGGGTCCACCTGATCAGGACCTGTGAGGTGATTCATGTTTTACACAGCATGTGGTTCGTGAAGGGAATGTACTTCCTGAGGAAGTGATGGATTGTGGGTGAAGTTATAACATTTAAAACGCATTTGGTTAAGTGCAAGAATAAGAGAATATTTGGACAAATCTGAGCCAAGCGCAGGCAATGGGAATGATTTAGCTTGGGATTATGGTCAGCATGGACTGTATGGGCCGATAGGCCTGTTTGCAAATACCCTGTATAACTCGATGAGTCTATGTGTGTTTGCATGTCCAAGTATGTGTCTGCATATTTCTGCTCGTGTTTGTCTATTCCTGTGTGTCTATATATGTCTCTGTTAACCACTGTGTGCATGTCTATCTCTCTGTGCTTGTTACATGTGTTCCTGCATTAGTGTGTGGATCTCTGTCTCTATATCTCTGTGCAATGGGAACTCTTCTTCTTTTTGGTGTGAATCACTGAAACTGGGTCAAAACCACTCTCCCTTCCTCCGATTTCCCTCTTTTCTTTAAAGTGATACAAGCCCACACTCTGCTGGACTGGTTTAGGTCTTTTCAATCCTTTGTCACATGTAAGGTTACTTCTAAGAGTAAAACATTAAAAATTCCAGGTTACAGGAAGTGCATTAAAATTAATCCCATCGTCTTGGAAAGTGGCTCACTCGGAATTGCTTGGATATAATTGTAATGGAAATATGCTTTAATGTGTATACTGTGTACTGGAAATACTACCCAGTGACAAACCATTTCCACATTGAAGAAAGAGCGCAGACATTTCTCCACACGAACATGTTCCAATCTGCGGGCCCAAAGACAATGACAATCCTCTCCAAACCAACCCAGTGTGTGCGTGTGCGTGAGTGTGTGCGCGCGTGTGTAAGCGTGTGTGTGTGTTTGGTGGTGCAATCAAAATTCAGGTTGGATTGTGCTGCGAGCTGCTGCCCTCCCTGTCTCCCTCTCAGACTGAATCTCTGATCGTTTACACATATTTGCACCACGATTACAGTGGCGTAGGGGGTGGGGGATCTGGGTGGGGGTACAACAGAGATTGACAACATCAGAAATCTCAGCAGCTCTGGAAGCATCTTTGGACAAAAATGAAAGTTGACGTTTTGGCTCGAGTGACCCTTACTCAGAACTCATATCGGGGCATATTACATCACTTTAAACATCACAGAGACTGCCAGACCCGCCCCACACAGATACACACACGAATACAGACACATAGAGGCACTCACTATACATTGACAGTAATACAGACATGGAGAGTGTGTCAATATTTCACTCGTTCTGTTTGGTGTGTGTCAGTATTTTTGAGTGGAGTGTGACTGTAGGACAATTTCAATAGTTGCAGATACCAAACCTGAAAGAATTGTAAAGTTTGTTGAGGACGGTGTGGAACTCCAACAGGAAAGTTATATGTTAGTGCAGTGTTCAGGTGTATAGCAGATGAGGATCAATACAGCGCAGTGTGAGGTGATGGTCTTTAGTAGGAAGGACATTGAAAGACAATATAAAACAGGTTGTACCGTGAAAAAAGAGGTGCAGGAACAAAGGGCCAGGGTGTATATAAGAACAGATTATTGAAGATGTCAGGACAAGTGGGGAAAGCAAGAAATCTCACAGATTAGTTTCAGTATCTGAGCTGTTTACAGGAGGAGGTGTAGAAGAGAGTCTCCGTGCTCCTTTCCTGGGATGTGATGGAGACGATGTGTTGCGAGCTCACCCTCCTGCCGACCGAGACCGTGGGGATTCCATTTGGACCAGCTCGACACAAAAGGGAGATGGCATCAGGGCCACGGCTTCTAAGTTGTGCCGGGGGGAAACGGAGGTGCCAGTGAGTTAAAAGTGAGAATTGCCCTTCACTGAACATTGCTCCTTACTCGGTTGCTGGGACGTTTCAGAATGTCCACTCGAGGCGTCCCAGTCCTCTCCGGCTCATACCAGGGACCTCCCAACATGGCAGGGGGAGGGGGGACGTGAGGGAATGGATATCGGGCACTCCACCACTCGGCTTGACCCTTACTGTCCTATTCCAGGCTGTTTCTCCTGGAATGGGAGAAAGGGAGGGACGGAGGGAGGGAGGGTTGGAGTGGGTACCTCTGCTGTTAGTGCTGGTGTAGGTGGGGGGAGATATGGTGAGGTATCTGGAGGGAGTCAGTCCATAGTGTTGTATCCATGCTATGTTATTAGTGTGTGTGTGTGTGGGGGGGATATAATGGGGAGAGAGAGAGAGAAGGAAGGTACTGCAAGCAGCAGTGAGAGTGGTGGAGCATGAACGTTGTTCTGGGTCGCTGCTGCAACAAATATACAGTGAGTGTGAAGGACCAGAGAGAATATGGTGACCCTTATCCGGACAGAGTGGGGAATGTTATTGATGCTTGTCCTGTATTGCTAGACATTTCTTCAGACTGCAGATACTGCACTGAGCTGGTTGGGGAGCTCAGACCATACCAGGTGTGTCTGATAGTGTGAGCACCCTCTGGGAAGAGATTGGTCCCCCTCTGTAGTAGCCCATCCACTAGGACCTCCGTGCCCCTGTCGACAAACTGTGGTGCAATTGCCCCTTATATGCCATGATCGGGGTAAACTGTACAAACCAGCTCCGACGTCAAAAATGCTCTACTGTGTGCCCACTGGCCTTTTAAAGATGGCACCAGAGCCAGGGATCACGGAATACCCAGGGGCATCAGTGCGATGGTGAGTACCTCCAGCCGTGATGGGTGGGAGAATAGGGCTGGCATTGAATGAGAGGGGCACCATGGGGTGGGGTAGGTAGTTAATGAGGTGAGTTCGATAAGGTAGCACCAGGAAATTAGTTCGACCTTGTGCAGATAATCCCTCTGTCACACTCAATGAAAATGACACTGAGATAAATTTTGGTTCGATCCAGCCCAATGAGACGAAGACGCCGTTGAGCCCAATCCCCGTTATAACGCTGCAGCTGCTTGACCAATGCTCTCCATCACAGAGAAGGAGCTCAACGTCACCTTCCCCTTGGGTAATATGGCAGGGCAGGAGACTGAGCTATCAGTGGGGAAGCACTTTGAGACACATAATCATAATTCTATTAGTTTTAAAATAGAGATGGAAAAGGATGAACTGGGTCTAAAAGGTAACGATTTAACTTGGAGGAAAGCCAATTTTGATGATATTAGCAAGAACTTCCAAACTGGATTGGAACAGATATTCGCAGTTACGGGGCCAGCTGAGAAGAGGGAAGCCTTCAAAAAGGAAAAGTCAAAATCACAGAGACAGTCTGTCCCTGTTAGGGTGAAGGGTAAGGCTGATAGGTGTAAGGAATGCTGGAGGACGGGAGAAATTGAGTGTCTGGTCACGGATAAGAGGGAAGCATATGTCAGGTAGAGAGAGCAGGAGTCAAGGTTATTTTCAGTACTCATTCACAGGTTGAGGGTATCACTGATTGGGCCTGCATTCATTACCCATTACTAATTGCCCAGCGGGCAGTTACGAGTCACATTTCAACTCTCCCTCCCACTCTGCCGAGGACATGTAGGTCCTGTGCCTCCTTCACCGCCGCTCCCTCACCACCAGACGCCTGGAGGAAGAACGCCTCATCTTCTGCCTCGGAACACTTCAACCCCAGGGCATCAATGAGGACTTCAACAGTTTCCTCATTTCCCCTTCCCCCACCTCACCCCAGTTCCAAACTTCCAGCTCAGCACTGTCTCCGTGACTTGTCCTGACTTGTCCTCCCTGCCTATCTTCTTTTACAGCTATCCACTCAACCCTCCCCCCGCCCCCGACCTATCACCTTCATCCCCTCCCCCACTCACCTATTGTACTCTATGCTACTTTCTCCCCACCTCCACTCTTCTCTAGCTTATCTCTCCACGCTTCAGGCTCTCTGCCTTTATTCCTGATGAAGGGCTTATGCCCGAAACGTCGATTTTACTGCTCCTCGGATGCTGCCTGAACTGCTGCGCTCTTCCAGCACCACTAATCCAGTTACGAGTCACACACATGGTTGTCGGTCTGGAGTCACATGTAACCCAGGCCTGGTAAGGAGGCAGTTTGCTTCCTTCAAAGCAATCAGCGAACCTGATGGGTTTTCCAAATATCGAAAATGGATTCAGCATCGTCATTTGGCTCTTAATTCCAGATTTAAAGTGACTGTCGAGAAGGGTCTAAAGTCAGTAGGAGTATACATAAGAGGGAAATCCAGAGGCCACAAAGGGGACATGAGATAGTTCTGGGAAATGGGGTTAAGGAGAATCCAAAGGGGCTCTTCACATGCATTAAGGACAAAAGGATAACTCAGGAGAGTTTTGGGCCACTTAAAGATCAGCAAGGTTGCCGATGTGCAAAACCACAGGAGATGGAGGCGATACTAAACAAGCATCGTGCGTCAGTATTTGCTGTGCAGAAGGATATGCAAGCTAAAGAACTTTGGAAATAAACCGTGACATGTTGAAAAGTGCCGGTATTACAGAGAAGGAGATGCTGGAGTTCGTAAACCCGTAAAGGTGGTAAAATCTTCAGGACCTGATCAGATGTACACGAGAACTCTGTGGGAAGCGAGTGAAGTGATTGTTGGGCCCCTTGCTGAGATATTTGTATCGTCAATTGTCACAGATGAGGTACCGGAAGATAGGAAGCTTGCGAATTTGGTGCGATTATTGACAACATTTAAGAAGGATGGTAAGGAAAAGCTAGTGAGCCAGACTTCAGTGGAGGGCAAGCTGTTGATAAGGATTATGAGGCACAAGGTTTGCATGGATTTTGAAAAGCAAGGACTGATAAGTGATAGGCCACATGGATCGAAGCATGGAAAGTTGAGTCTCACTAAATTGACTGAATATGTTTGAAAAAGTGACTAAGAGGATTCATTGCGGCAGAGGTGTATATTGTTGGTATGGACTTCAGTAAGGCATTTGCCAACATTCTGAATGGTAGATTTGTTAACAAGTTTAGTTCATATGGAATACAGGGAGAACTAGCCATAGGTATACAGAATTAGCCCGAAGTCAGGAGACAGAAGGTGGTGGTGAAGGATTGTTTTTCGAAAAGGAGGGTTGTTACCATTGGTGTGCTACAAGGGTTAGTGCTGGCTCCACTACTTTTCACTATTCACATAAATCATTTGGATGTGATCATTGCAGCAATAGTTGCTAGGTTTGCAGATGAAACCAAAAATGACAGTGTAGTGGACACAAAGAAGGTTTACCTCAGAGTACAATGGAATCTTGATCAGATGGGCAGATGGGCTGAAAATTGGCAGGTGGTTTTTAATCTAGACAAATGGGAGGTGCTGCATTTTGGAAATGCAAATTAGGGCAGGGCATGTACACTTCATGCTAACGTCCTGGGGAGTGTTGCTAAACAAAGAGACCTTGGAATGCAGGTTCATAGTTTCTTTAAAGTAGAGTCGCAGTTAGGTAGGATAGTGAAGGAGGCATTTGGTATGCTTGCCTCTATTAGGCAGTGCTTTGACTATATGAATTAAGTGGTCATGTTGCTGCTGTACAGCACATTACTTTGGCCAATTTTGGTGTACTGCATTCAATTCTGGTCTCCTTCCTTTTGGAAATATATTGTGAAACTTGAAGGGAGTCAGTAAAGATTTACAAGGATGTTGCCAGGATTGGAGCTATAGTGAGAGTGCGAGTAGATTGGTATCTCACAAACTGGGATGATTGGGTTATTTTATTCCTGTAGCGTGAGGAGCATGTATAGTGTGCATAGCCAAGGTCTTTTTCCCCAAAACTAGAGGGCATGGATTTCTGATGAAAGGGAAAAGATTTGAAAATGACCTCAGGAGCAACTTTTTCCCACAGAGAGTGGTGCATGTGTGGAATGAGCTGCCAGAGGATGTGGTGGAGGTTTTTACAATTATAACGTCTAAATGATATTGGGATGGGTACATGAAGAGGAAGGGTTGACATCGACATTGGCCAAATGTGACTAGTTTAATTTGGGATATCCCATCAGCATGGACGAGTTAGACTGAAGCGTCTTATTCCATGCTGTACATCTCCGAGACTCTGACTCTATCTGACCTTGCACCAGTATCATATTAATTCATCATTCCCGGACATGCTAACCTATGTTGCTAGATATGATCGAAATGTCTTCATTTCAGCATTCTAAAACCTGCAAACATCCTTCCATAACACTGACTCAGAGCTCTCTCCCTCTGTCTATTTCCCAAATCCCTCCCATTTGTTGATGTTTAAACTGCTTCCCCGCCATCTCGTTTTAATTGTCCAGTTTCAATGTGAATAACTGTCCTATATCTTTTCCTGCCCTTGAATGTTGCTCACCCAAGAGCATCAGCTTCCAACACTAAGAAGCTTAGAAACAGTGTTCAAAAAAGCAATGCTTGCGTCTTCTTTGACTTGCCAGTATCCTGCCCTGTGCTCCATGTTGGATAATGGGGTTTTAACAGTTTCGAAGCACACCTTTGTAACTTGCTCTGTGCCTATTCATTAAACGCCTGTGTTAATCTCTCTCTGTTGCTCATGTGCTCAGTACCATGAGGAATCCTCACAACTCAGACCAGGCTGATCATTTGCCTTTGACTGACATTTGACTTAACTCTAGTTTTTGTACATTCGTGGAAATGCTGGGGATGGTTTCCTAGAGGCTGTGTTTTAAGCTGCTGTGGAAATTCAGGAAGACGAGACGCTTTGGTGATCCAACTCTGGATGAAACATGGTGACTGTAGTTACAGTATCTGGATCTGCAACATGACTAACAAATGGAGCAGAGGCTGCAGAGAGGGGAATCTCTGTAAAATGGAATGAGGGAATTATATTCAGATCAGCCATGGTTTTCACGAATGTTGGAGCAGGATTGAATGGCTCGTTCATGCAACTTATTCAGATGTTTCCGTTGGTACCAAGCCAATTCTTCTTCTCTCCCAGTGTCTCACAGAGGTGGGTAGTGAGTCATCTCCTCCTGTTTCTGGGGAACAGAAATATGGGCCTCACTAGCCTCCAGATTTCCCTGTATCCCAGTATCGAGCAGTTGAATGACTGCCCCCTGTTCCTCTATCCCAGTATCGAGCAGTTGAATGACTGCCTCCTGTTCCTGTGTCCCAGTCTCGAACAGTTGAATGACTGCCTCCTGTTCCTGTGTCCCAGTCTCGAGCAGTTGAGTGACTACCTCCTGTTTCTCCCTGTTCCTGAGCAGCAGTTTCAATGCTCTGAATGATGTCACAAGGTTAAGAAAGGACTTGATAACAGGGAATTTCAAACTTGGAGCAGCATTCCACAAAGGTATCTAGAATCGTCTCCACCAAATAATTTATGCAGCTCGTCTGTTATTTTATTCCTGTCTCCTTTTATAAACAGGGTGAATCATATACAACAGTGTCGTGTTCCGACAATACTCCCATATATAGGGAAGACAGATTAAAAAGATTGAGAGATTTATGATCTATCCCTCAGCAACTCTCATTCATTCCATCCAAACCTAGTAATGTGCCCTTTTATTGTGTTATGTAAAATGATGTAAGGAACTGGTTAACTGAACCTGTTTGTTTGGTGACTGTGATTATTGTCAGTCTCCATGGATTCTAATTATCCCAGTGGAGAGTTTCCATCTTTTAATGATGAAAGGTCTCGATTCAATATGTTATCCCATGGTATGGGCGGGAGCATCACCGATAGTACTAACAGGGATCGGCTGCTCCAGAGAGAGGGAAAGATCAGAAACTGAGAACATTAGACTGGATAGTTCCAACAGTGGATCAGAATCTGAGAACAATAGACTGGAATGTTACAACAATGGATCAGAATCTGAGAACAATAGACTGGAATGTTACAACAATGGACAGGGGTTTATCCTATTATGTTTGGATTTTTTCTACATATTCTTGGTGGCCGTTATCATTACGGATCAAATAAGTACTTTACATTATTCAATGTTTTTATTATCCTATCCTGGCTATTGTTGGTGTCCCTGGTCAGTTTCACTGTCGATATATTATTTGCATTAACCATGTGCGACTGTATTCCTGTTATTTTCATTTACACTACTCTGTAAGTATTCACGGTCCAAACCACAACAAACAACAGTGAACTTGTTCATTCTTTCTCGTCTTCTTAAGTTCTGGCACTGTGTCTTGTTGGTTGACCTACTCACTTTCAGGTATGAACCAGGATGCATTGCATCACTGCCCTTGCTATTTAAATATTGAGAGCTTGGAGGTCACTGTCTTCTGTTCTGGATGCAAACTCCATTTCCTTCCTCTGACTCCATCTCATCCCTGACCAATAACTGAGGCTGAAACAGACGAGTCACAAGTGCAGTGATCCCTTTGGCCACAAACTGATTACTGACAACATATCCTGACCATTCCTAATTTTAACTATTGACAACTGCAGAATATACTTCACTGGTTCATCCCATCTGCTGTTTGAACTTTCAGCTAAGAAAGACAGTCTTAATAAAGCCAATAATCTGCTGCTGCTTAACCAAATCTGAGTCGGTATTCCATGGCTTGTATCTAAATGCAACCAAAATCCCATCATTCCTGTACGGATTGCTTTATATTATTGTTGGGTCTGGCAATGTCTTTACTTTAATATTCGCAAGCACGTCGTCACCTCTGTCAATAACACGGTCTTCCGTCTCCCTCGGTTAATGACACAAAACCCTGTCAGTTGTTCACATTTAAATTGATTTCCTCTATGTCTATTCTCTCTCAAATAATAATTTTCATATCTACTGCCACCAACACACACAGACACACACACACACTCACAATCTCTTATCTCATATTTCAGCAGTGGAGGTACAGAGACATACATTTGTGGGAGTCTATTTACTGTCACTTACTACATGGGTTACAGATCTTCCCGTGCAAGACATTTCTGTAGTGCAAGTATAGTAGCAATATACTGGCAAAGGTTTGCAATGGTCCCCATGTCCAAGTAGTCCAGTTTATAGAGTAGTCCGCTAGCATGGTCTGCACAGCTCTCCATTCTGGCTAGTCCCTTGTCCCAGTTTATGCTGTCTTGGATGGTTCTGTGAGGCAGATTCACAATTTGATGTAACTAACCATTTCAACTGATCTGGCAATAATTTTATTGAATGCTCCAATTCTTGTGATTGGACCCACCATTGTCTCACTTCTCCAGTTACTCCCACTCCCTCGTCTCCTTATCCATATTTTCTAAACATGTTATCAGTTAATTAATTGTTTTTTTTTCTGTACCTTTCCCTGGTGTTGTTTTTTTCACTCCCGAGTGTATCGAGTGCTGGCATTGTGAAGCTCAGAAACAATGCAATGGTATGTGGCAGGCTGTTGCTCCAAGTTGGAAAGGGGGTTCCAGCAGCTTTAAGACACGTCTTTGAAACTTAGTCTGTGCCTGACCTCTGAAGGCCTGTGTTTGTCCCTCTCAGTTGATTGTGTAGACCATAACATGAGGAAACCCCTCGAGTATTATTGTCAAGGAATAGGAGCTGAGGGGCGTCTGACTGCCTCCTGTCATGGAAAGGTTAGTGGAGGTGATGGAGGTGGTTTACTGGAGGTTGTGCTGTGAGCTGCCTTAGACATTCAGGGAGACCTGAGGATTTAGTGAACCAACTCTGGATGGAGCATGGGGACTGTAGTTGCAGCATCTGGGTACGCAACATGAACAACAAATGGAGCAGAGGCTGCAGAGAGGGGGAGCTCTGAAGCCACAGAGTGTTTGTGAGGAAAGGGATCTGCCAAACCTGCCTGTGTTTAAACGAGGAGACACACATCTTTTCCCTCTCCCCTTTAAATACACCCATGCAAATTCACCCTCGACTTCTCGCACACAAACACATTCCCCCTCTCTCACATGCACACACACTCTCCCCTCTCTCACACACACGCATACCCTCTCTCTCCCTCCCAAAGACACACATACTCCCCCTCACTCTCTCACAAACACACACACTCTCGCTCCCTCCCACAGACATTCCACCTTGTTTTCAATCACACACACGCACGTGCGCGCAAATACACACACAAACACATCTAATATGTAAGATGAGTTTTCATTTGCCGGTTTGTATTTCCAGATGCATTATATTTTCTCAAAAAAAAAACAATTTGTAGACAGTCAGTCAATACGATATTTTATTATCTCCTACTTTGGAAATAAACCTAGTCTGACTCCAGGTGAAGACATATACAGACTCCAAACAAGACCACATGCCTAAAATACGATGTCTGACTGGAGGGGTCACCTCCTTTACATCGATAATACCTGAAGGTATCTCCAGGCAGGACTTGAAAGGAACTCTGGATATGCATATTCATCAATCAAAATCTGCATCTCCATTCTAACCGATTAAAGATTTAGCAGCCATCTTAGATGTAATCAATTCATGTGCATGTGTTGTATAAGCCTTTCATCTTTTCCTTATAAATTTTGTGCCTAAGGTCTTTTCTCTCTAACACCTGACGAAGGAGCAGGACAATGAAAGTTTGTGTTTTCAAATTAACCCGTCAGACTATAACCTGGTGCCATATGATTATTGACCTTACTCAACCCAGTCCAAAGCTAACACCTCCATCTCATGGTTTTTTATTGGTTAGCCAATTTTCTCTCCAAGCAAATAAATTGTCCTAACCCCGTGTCTTCTTGTCTTGCATATTAATCTTTCGACAAGCATTGCCTTCTTGAAGTCCAGATATAGTACATCTTTCAGATCCCCGTTATTCAACTTGTTTGTCACACACTTTAATTAAAACAAGTTATGAAAATCATTCAAACATGATTTATCCTTAATACAATCATGTCGACTTTGATGGGTTGTGGTTTGACTTTCAAAGTCTCCTGTTGTTAATTCCTTAATAACAGATTGGAACAATTTATCTTCAATCGTTTGCTCATAACTTTTCATTCCCGATTGAAGTTGGTTATTCTAAGCTCTTCCTTTTCCATAACCTCGACACTCCGTTTCAATTCCTGTGAAATAGGCAAGAGGCTGTGAAAGATCAGCTCCAATTGCTGTGTAAGAGGCATGGGTGGCTGATTGGACTCATTCTGTTCCTGTTTTACACACACGATGGGCTGAATGTCCTCCTGGTGTTCCTACAGTATAGCTTCAATGTCTTGCATGTCCTGCGCCTTTTCCTGACCAAGCCGCTTAAGATACCATTGTCCTTATCCTGTTACACAATGACAAGTTTGGGGACTTATGGAATCTCCCTGCTGTTATGCCACATTTCGAGTGTTGAATTGTGCAGGCAGGTTGCGTTGCCCACAGTGGGTAGTTCAGTGGTTAGCACTGCTGCCTACCAGCACCAGAGATCTGGGTTCAATTTCAGTCTCGGGCCACTGTTTGTGTGGAGTTTGCGCATTTTCCCTGTACATGCAAGGGTGTCTGTCCTGTACTGCAGTTTCCTCCCACAGTCCCAAAATGTGCCAGTTCGGTGCATTAGTCATGGGAAATGCTGGGTTGCAGAGATTGGGTTGGGAACGGGGTTGGAGAGTGGGGTTTGTATGGGATGGCCTTCAGAGGATCAGCGTGGAGTCGATGGGTCAAATGGTCTGCTTCCACACTGTAGGGATTCTATGATTAACACCTTCATTGCAGGAATCAGTTGAGGGAATAATATCTGAGTTAATACCAATACCCTTTCTTAGTGAGGAGATTAAATCTGTGCACATTACTCCAGAAGTGATCTCACTAAGACCCTGTACAGCAGCAGCCACACTTTACCAGCTTGTTGTAAGGTTCCCACTCAGGTTAGAGCAGGCTCAGCTGTCACGGGAATACACAATTTTGTTGAAAATGAATGGTGTGCTGACCTTCATTTCAGGATGATTTGAGTCCAGGAGTGAGGGCGTCTTACTGAAGCTGTACAGGCCCTTGGTGAGACCCCATCTTGAACATTGTGCAGTATTGTGTGCAGTTTTGGTCTCCATACCTAATAAAGGGAGAGCAGCGAAGGATGACCAGACTGGTCTCTGGGATGACAGGCTTGTTGTGGGAACAGTGTTTGGGGCGACTGAGCCTGTATTCCATGAGGTTTAGGAAAATGGGTGAACTATATAAAACTCTGACATGGCGAAACAGATTGGAAGCAGGGATGATAATTCCCCTGGGTGGGATGTCCAAAACACGGGCTCACTGTGTTGGGTACAGACAGGCCAAAGTGAGTTGAGATGAGACTAAATGTCTGCACTCAGAGACTATTGAACTTGGGGAATTATTTCCCTGATCAGGCTGAGAAAACTAAGGTAATCCATATAAATAAGGATTTCAAGGCACAGAAGGGATGGGGAGAGTGCAGGAGTTTGGTGTGGAGATATAGAATCAGCAATAATTACAGACAGTTATCCAATAATGAGGCAGCTGTATTCCTGTGGAACACCGTATTATAGAAAACGGTGCAATATAAATAATGGGGCCAATGGGAAAAAGAGGCTTTGGTGCGAACCCTCAAAATTACCAGTAAAAATCAAAACAAAAATAAAAGCCTAACGCAAACAATAGCACAGGCTACATAAATCTTTAAACTGTATATTGTAATGAGTTAGTGCAGTAAATGCCACATTTTAACACTACAGTCACTGACTACAGCACTGTACCTTTCACCAAGATCTTCACCAGAAATCGCACGGGCTGACTGACCACGTGATGCCAATACGGAATTCCAGTTCTCTCCAAAATGTTCCCCTCCCGGTTTGAAATAAAGTTCCCTCTAAATGTAGACCACAAATCCCACATTCAGGCTCAGTTTCAAGGCTTGCAGAGCGGTTACATTGCTGTTTTATCTGAACACACTGAGGGTGCATTTGGCAGACAGAGGGATCCTGAGGCTGGGATTTGCTGTTCAGCTGATGCCAGAGACGGATTCACATAACAGTGAACGGGAACTCGCTTAGTAAAGAAAGGGGTTCAATTCACTAATTGTGTTGCAGCGAAATTGCGTTTAATAAATACACCTTATTGGATAACTGCCTGCATATTGAATGGAGGATCAAAATTGATGGACCAACGCGAATACAGTAGTTCCTATTTTATGTGTTCTGATGTTTAAACATATTAAAGGATATGAACACTGTGTGGGGAAAACTGAATTGAGGAGATTTTCACCATGAACTAGAATGGAGGATGCTCAGTGTGTTGAATGACCTACTCTTTTCCCGATGTTTCTGTGCAATCTGTGGGAAAGCTCTGTAAATGTTGCAACCAGCTCTCAGATGTTAGGAAGGAGGTCTCTGCAGGGTCAATAGGATAGTGTTTCCTGTTCCAATACTGAGGCTGGTGCGGGGTGGTCTGTACGGTTTTATTCTTTAAGACCTCGGAGCAGTTTGATACAGTAGACTGTCTTGCTTGGCCGTTTCCGAGACCATTGAAGAGTTTTTCACATATCTGTGTGTCTGGAGTCACTTTTAGGGCAGACCAGAAAAGCACCCGAGATTCAATTCCTGAAAGTACATTGAGGAAGGAAATTGGTATTTACAATCGACATTGGCTTCAAGGTCACTATTAATGACTCCAGGTTTTACATCTCGATATTTTATTAATTATAACTTCCACCGGCTGCCAGAGTATTAGCCTGGTCTGGATTAGTAATCCAGTGATATTTCCACAACAGCACCATCTCCACATGGGGACCTATCTGAAACAACACTGAGCAGGTTATTTCTGTGCTGCTTCACAGCTCTGTCAAATAGATCTGCCACCAATGTGACTATCGCGACGGGACTCAGGGCGTGGTAAATGGTCAGACTGTAGTTATTCTCTTGATATGGGACTGGACATCGCTGAGTAATTTTCCACATTGTCAGGGAGATATCAGAGTTGGTGCTGGAATGAAACAGCTTCCCCAGGGACACGGCTTGTTGTGCAGCACAAGTCTTCAGTCCTATTGCAGGAATGGGGTCAGGGCCTTTGTCGTATCTACTATGTTCAGCTGTTTCTTCATGTCACGTGCAGTGAATCAGATCGACTAATGGGTTGTCATCAGGTTCAGGTACAATGGTTCCGACCCTATCATGTTCACCTATACTCGCCGCTGAACCATAGATCAGCTTGATGGTAATGGTAGGCTGAGGGATTATCCTGGGGAAAATGTTACAGATTGTAGTCGAATACAATTCTGCTGCTGCTGTATTCTACCGCACCACATGAATGCCCCACTTTGAGCTCCAATGTGTTCAATTCAATTCAACTGACTATCCCCCAGTTCACACCAAGACCCATTCACCCATCATCTCTATATTCAGTGTCTTAACCTGGTTTCTGATGTGATAACACTTCCATTGTCCTATTCGGATTCTGCTGAAGGTCTCTCTCTGGTGTCGCGCTTCCAATTTGTTACTTTACTCAAACCCCTTAACATATGCATCTGAATCTTTTCCATTCCCCCAATGCCATCTTCTGTGTTTGATGTGAATGTGTTCCCCTCTGTTTCTCTAGCTGAGCATGATTAAGAGCTCTGCAGTGTCAGTGATGCCAGCCTTATGCAGTTTCGGATCAAGGAATTTGTACACCTTGCATTATCGGTCACTTCCCAGTGCATTCCGTGTGAGACAGAGCGTTTGAGCAGCTTTAACACACGTCTATGGAACTTGTTCAAAAATAGAAATTGCTGACGAAACTCAGCAGGTCTGGCAGCATCTTGTGGAGTAAAAACAGAGTTAATCTTTCAGGACCAGTGACCCTTCTACAAAGCTCCCATTTTCTCCAGCAATTTTGGATTTTCATTTCCAGTATCCATAGTTATTTGTTTAATTGAAAACTTGTTCTGAGCCTATTCATTTCTAGAGAAACTCAACAGTCTGGCATCATCTGCAGAGACGGAGAGACAGAGTTAGCGTTTCAAGTCCAGTATGACACTTCTTCAGAACTGAAAAGGATTGGAAAATGAGCTTTATAATCCCTTGACAGATCTGTGGAGTGGGTTGACGGGTAAAAGAGGGTGTGGCAAAAGATAAACATACTTTTAGTAGTGGTGAACAAGATCATGTGAAATAGCTTTATATTAAGATGTGAATGGGGAAAAGGGGTTCTCTCGATTGAGTGAAAGATAAAGAAGATGCAACCACACAAGATCATCGGGAGGCCAGGAGGGAGATTGTACGGAAACTGGAGAACAGTTATAATGGGGTCAGACTGTGAAGTTATGAAATTGTACATTAACTCCTAAAGGCTGTAACGTACGAAAGTGTAAAGTGAGTTGTTACTCGAGCTTGGGTTGTGCTGCCTTGGAACATTGCAGCAGCCCAGGGCTGAAATGTTAGTATGAGAGCAAGGTAAGTTATTGAAATTGGAAGCAATGAGAAGATCAGGGTTATTTCTACAGACAGAGTGGGTGTGTTCCTCAAAACAATCTCTCTTTGGTCTCGCAATATAAAGAGACTGCATTATGAGCAGCAATGACAGGAGATCAGATTGAAAGTTTACAAGTGAAATGCTGCTTCACCTGGAAGCGATGTTTGGGGCCTTGCACAGTGAGGAGGGAAGAGGTGAATGGACAAGTGTTGCAGCTTCTGTAATTGCATGGGATGGTGCGATTGGGGAGTGGGGAAACGTTCAGGGTGATGGACGGTGATACAGAGGGAACGGTCGCTGTGAAATACTGACAGTGGGCGGGAGGGGAAGATGTATTTGATGATGCTGTCCTGCTGGAGATGGTGGAAATGGCGTAAGATGAATATGTGAATGTGGATTTTAGTGCAGGAGGAACTGTGGACAAGGAGGAATCTATCATTGTTCTGGGATGGAGGGGACGAATTGAGGGCAACACTGTGGGAGATAGGACAGTCATAGCTGAAGGCCCTGTCCACAAGAGTTCGGGGATTTCTGGTTTGATGGAAAAGGAGGTCACGTTAGACGCAGCTCACACGAAGGTGGCATCGTCAAACAGAAACAACAGAGATGCAGAAACTTGGAGACTGGAGTCAGCCTCCGCTGATCTTTTGTTCAGCCATATGCAGAAGTTCCCCCTGAATGATTGAAAAGAACCAGGCATCTAATTTGAGGATTTCTGCCTCACATCTGGTCTGAAGCGGAATGTGAAAATAGACCCAGAGGAAGGCCAGTGAGTATACGTGAGCAGACATTCAAACAGATATCCCAAACCGTTCAGTAATTTTCGTTTCTGTTCAAAAGAAGAACTCGATAAGAAGACGAAGCACCCATGGTTGACAAAGGCTCTCAAGGATACAATTGATGAGCATTAGTGGAGAGCCAGATTTAGGATATTTATTTCAGGGTCCAGAAGCAGATGCTAGGCATGAATTTCAGCTCTGCTTCCTGAATTCCCCCCAGAAACTGCTGCCATTGCTGCTCCATCCTCTTCCCTGCTCGTGTCCCCTTCGTGATTCCAGGTTCTCCCTCACAAGTTACAGAGTACAGTCTCTTACATTATGGTCCCTCCCCATTTCACCTGAAACTCTTTGATCAAGACTACCTACTCTGCAATAGCATCAAGCTGCGTTTAGTGCTGCCACTTTGCCTTTGGTCTCAGTGTGGCTCGGCCTCTCCATTCATGCGGTTTTACACTTCCCACACATCTCACTCGGAAAGTTTCCTTCTTTGAGTAAACCTTATTGAAAACACCTCTCCCCCTTTGCACTGATTTCACACTGTGATCCAAATTGCAAAAGGTATACTCTGACTTCATCTCAATCTGCTAAAGGCAACTGCACGCTGACCGTGTGGTATAAGAATTCCCCTTCTTACATGGTTCAGGCCAGTGATGCGCTTTCACTGTAGAGATCATCACCCCATTTGGACAAAGCAATTCAGGTGTTTGACCTCTTATTGGTACTCGTAACAGTTTCCTGCTGCCTTAGTATTATAACATGGAGAAAAAACAAATCACAGTATGAAGCTTGGGGTGAATGTTATTTACCTGTCATTTGAATACTATTTCATATTTGCAGTGCTTATCTTTAAATGCTTGTTCGTAAAGTTAGTGTCAGATAGCGTGTCAGAGGTTGAGGGATGACATAGTAGAAGTTTATAAACTCATGAGATGTATGAATAGAGTGACCAGCCAAGGTCTTTTCCATGGGATGGGGGAGTTCAATCATAGAAGGCATAGGTTTAAGGTGAAAAGGGGAAGATTTGAAATGGACGAAGGGTCAATGTTTTCACACAGAGGGTGATGTGTGTATATGGAATGAGCTGTCAGAGGAAGAGTGGGAGATGCAACTACATCTACAACATTTAAAACTCATGAGGACAAACATATGAATGGGAAAAGTTTAGAGGCATATGGACAAAATGCAATCAGATGGGACTAGTTTAGTTTGGAAAACCTGGTCAGCATGGACAAGCTGGACCAAAGGGTCTGTTTGTGCACGATATGACTGTATGAATCTAGAAAGCGAGGAAAAGGGGAGAAAAGACATGATGTAGTAAATTGGCAAGAAATACAAAAACAAGCAGCATGAGCTTTTCCGAGCATATAAAAAAAGAGTGTGTGACCTTAGGTAGAAATTAAGTCAGGAAAGTATATTGAGGATAATTGGAGGGTGTGACTGAAGAATTGGCTGCAGGGAGCAGACAGATAATTTATAACCATGTTTTACATCTTTCCTCACAGGGGAAGGGACAGTAAATATTTCAATGATGTAAACAAAATGGTAATAGGAGGGAAGTTCCTGAACCGTGTCTAACAAAAGGAACAAGGATTTTTCTAACTGGTAACAGTAAAAGGAGACAAGCCAGCAGTAATTCACAGCTGGTTTTAAAAGAAATGGTCACAGCCTTGAGGTCATTGCTCCCTCTCTATCAGATACTAGTTCTGCTGTTTGTTAATGTAAGCAGTAAGTGCGGTAGCTTGAATGGGTTGTCATCAGGTTTAGGTACACACGGTCCTGACCGTGGCAGGTTCACCCACATTCATCACTTAAGCGGAGATCGGCTTCATGGTAATGTTAGACTGAGAGATTATATTGTGGTTGAATATAATTCTGCTGCTGCTGCTGCTGCTACTACTACAGCTGCTATGGTGTGCAGCATCACATGAATGCCCAGATTGAGCTGCAATATCTGCAATACAATTCTGCTGCCTTTGCTCATTCGCACGGGGACCCGGTCACCCTTCTCCTCTGTACACAGTGCCCTATCCAGGTTTCTGAATTGGGAATGCTTCCTTTTTAAAAAATTCTCATCCTGTTTGGGTATCTTCAGGATGCCTTGCCTCCAATTTGTCGCATTCCTCAAAAGCATTTAACGTTTTCACCTCCGGTAATGCCATCTTTTGTTTAAAGCGACTGTGTTTCCCTGTTTCTCTCCATGACCATGATTAAAAGCTCTGTAGTGTCAGTGATGACAGCCTTATGTAGTTTCAGAACAAATGAATTTGTATACCTTGCATTATCATTCACTTCCCGGTGCATGGCGCTCCATGTTGGACAGGGCGTGTGAGCAGCTCTGGCACACATGTTTGAAACTTATTCAAAACCAGAAATTGCTGAAGACAGTTACAAGTCTGACAGAATCTATGGAGTGAAAGCAGAGTTAATCTTTCGGGTTCTGTGACTGTTCCTCAAAGCACCCAGGAAGTCCAACAATTTTTGTTTTTGTTTCAGATTTCCTGTATCCAATGATCTTTGCTATATCGAAAATGTATTCTGTAACTTTTCATTTTTTAAGGAACTCAGGAGTCTGGCAACATCTGCAGAGACAGAGAAACAATGTTAATGTTTCAAGTCCAGTGCAAATCTTCTTCAGACGTGTAAAGGATTGGAAAGTGAGCTCTTTAGTATCTTGGCAGTGGTGGGAAAGAGTGTTTGGACGCCCAGTGTGAAAGACAAATGGGCTTGAAATTGTGGTGAAAGAGACACAGATATATAATGGGTGTAAAATAATGTGTAAATATTTAAAAAAATGATTTTCTCTGTGGAATTGAGCAAAACAAGACACGAACTTAGGGAGCCCAGGAGGGAGAGTGTACGGAAAATGGAGTACAGCCATAATGGGTTCAGGCTGTGAATTTATGGAATTGAATATTAACTCCTACAGACTGTAACGTACCAAAGTGTAAAGTGAGGTGTGACTCGAGCTTGGGTTGCGCTTCATTGGAACATTGCAGCAACCTGCATTTTCTTAGAATGCCTACAGTGTGGAAACAGGCCCTTCAGCCCAAGAGGTTTATACTGACCCTCCAAAGAGTATGCAAACCAATCCCATTCTCTACTCTAATACTATACACAGACCCTTGAATATTGCACCTAACATCAATATCGGCAGTTCAGCATGACCAGTTCACGTAACCTGCACAACTTTGAACTGTGACAGGAAACTCGAACCCCCAGAGGAAATCGAACCCAGTTCCCTGATGCTGTGAGGCAGCAGTGCAAACCATTGAGCCACCGTGCCATCCAGGACCGAACAATTATAAGGCCACAACTCTATACGAACAGAAATGAAGCCATTCGGACCATCAAGTCTGCTCCGCCATTCGATCACGACTGACAGATTTTCAGCCCCATTTTCCTGCTTCCTCTCAATAATCTTTGATCCCCTTGTCAATCAAAACTTGTCTGAGTCTGTTTTAAATATACTAAATAGAACATAGGACAGTACAGCACAGGACAGGCCCTTTGTGCCACGATGTTGTCCCGAGATTTAATCCTAATGTAAAATGTAGTAAGTTAACCTACGCACCCCTCAACTCACTGCTATCCATGTGCATGATCAACAGTCGCTTAAATGTCCCCAATGACTTTGCTTTCACCATCAGAGCTGGCAATGCATTCCATGCATTCACAAATCTCTGCATAAAGAACCTACCTCTGACGTCTCCCTTTTACCTTCCTCCTAATATCTTCAAACTATGACTTCTCGTACAAGTCACTCCTGCCCTGGGGAAAAGTCTCTGGGTATTGACACTATCTATTCCTCTCATTATTTTGTACACCTGGATCAGCTCTCCTCTCTCCTCCTTGTCTCCAGAGAGAAAGATCCAAGCTCGTTCAACCTTTCTTCATAAAACAAGCCCTCCAATCCAGGCTGCATCCTGGTAAACCTTCTTTGCAACCTCTCCAAAGCCTCTGAGCTTTCCAATAGTAGGGCGTCCACAACTGGACACAATATTCCAAGTGTGGACTCACCAGGACTTGTAGAGCTGCAGCAAAACCTCATGGCTCTTAAACTAGATCCCCCTATTAATGAAAGCCAAAACACCATATGCTTTCTTGACACTCTATCCACTTGGGTGGCAACGTTGAGGGATCTATGCAATTGCGCACCCAGATCCCTCTGTTCCTCCACACTGCCAAGAATCCTGTCTTTAATGCTATATTCAGGATTCGAATTTGACCTTCCAAAATGCATTACTTTGCATTTATCCAGGTTGAACACCATCTGTCATTTCTCAGCCCAGCTCTGCATCCTGTCTATGTCGCGCTGCAGTCTACAATAGCCCTCTATACTATCGACGTCACCTCCAACCTTTGTGTCATCAGCAAAGTTACTAACACACACCATAACCTCCTCATCCAAGTCATTTATAAAAACTACAAAGAGCAGAGACCCAAGAACACAGCCCTGTGAGATCCCTCTCAACACTGTCCTCCAAGCAGAATACTTTCCATCTACAATCACTGTCTGCCTTCTGCCAACCAGCCAATTCTGAATCCACATAACCAAATCTCCCTGTATCCCATACTTCCTAACTTTATGAATGACCCTTCCATGGGAACCCTATCAAATACCTTGCTGAAGTCCACATGCACCACATCCACTGTTCGACCATCGTCGACCTGTCTTTACACCTGTTCAAAGAAATCAATAAGATTGTGAGGCATTGCCTGCCCTTCATGAAGCCATGCTGACTGCCTATAATCACACTATGCTTTGCCAAATAGTCATAAATCCTATCCCTCAGAATTTTTTCCAAACTTTGCTGACCGCAGACGTAAGATCGACTGGTCCCTAATTGCCAGGGATTTCCCTGTTACCCTTCTTGAAATAAGGAACAACTTGTGCCTCCTTCCAATCCTCTGGTACGACTCCAGTGAAGAGTGAGAAGGCAAATATCCTCACCAGCGGCTTAGCAACCTCCTTTCTTGCTTCCTGGAGCAGTCTAGGATAAATGTGGTCTGGCCTTGGGGACTTATCCATCTTAATGTTTTCCAAAATTGCGAGCACATCAACTTCATCAATCTTGACCTGGTCAAGACTGATCTGGCCCAGCTCCTCTAAGTTTCATTTACAACAAGTTCACTTTCCTTGGTGAAAATCGAAACAAAAAACTCATTTAGGACTTCTCCTATCTGCTTAGATTCCACGCATAAGTTCACTAAGCTAATCCTGGTCGGCCCTACCTTCTCCCTGATTATTCTCTTATTCCTCACGTATGAGAAAAATGCCTTTGGATTCTCCCTAATCCTTCCTGTCAAGCCTTTTTCGTGCCCCATCATGGCTCGCCTCAGTCCTTTTCTGAGCTCCTTTCTAGTAAGTCTGTAATCCTCTAAAGCTGTGCTAGATCCTTGCTTCCTTCATCTTACGTAAGCTGCCTGCTTCCTTTTTACGAGACGTTCCTCTGTTCTCGTCATCCAAGGTTCCTTAATCTTACCCCTTCTTACCTGTCTCAGAGGAACAAATTTGTGCATCACTCCCAACAACTGCTCGTTAAACAGTCTCCACATGTCTGCAGTGCCCTTTCTGTGGATCAATTGCTCCCAGTCTGTACTTCCCAACTCCTGTCTGATAGCATCATAATTTCCTTTTCCACAGTTAAATATCTTCCCTCGGAAATATTCACTCTCGCAGACGATGCTACATTTGACGCCGTTGTGATCACTTTCGCCAAAGTGCTTTCCCACCGTTAGTTCTGACACCTGACCTGGCTCGTTGCCGAGCACCAAATGCAAAATAGCCTCTCCTCTCAATGGTCCGTCCACATACTGAGTAAGGAAACCGTCTTGAACACACCTGACAAAAACGGCTACATCCACACCATCTGCTCTTAGGAGGTTCCAGTCGATATTGGAAATGTTGAAATCACCCATAACTATAACCGTGCTACTTTTGCATTTTTCCAGAATCTGCCCGCCAATGGGATCTTCAGTCTCTCTACTGTTATTAGGTGGTCTGCAGAAAACCCACAAATGTGGTGACTGTTCCCATGCTGTTCCTAACTTCCACCCCATATTGACTCAGTAGACAAACCTTCCTCAACAACCTTCATTTATGTAGCTCTGACGCACTCTCTGATTAACAATTCTCCATCCCCTCCTCATTTTCCAGCCACCCTGTTCTTTTTTAGATTAGATTAGATTACTTACAGTGTGGAAACAGGCCCAACAAGTCCACACCAACACTCCATAGAGCAACCCACCCAAAACCATTCCCCTACATTTCCGCCTTCATCCAACACTTCGGACAATTTAGCATGGCCAATTCACCTAATCTGCACATGTTTGGATTATGGGAGGAAACCGGAGCACCGGAGGAAATCCACAGGGAAAGTTTGCAAAATCCGCACTGGCAGTTCCCTGACGTGGGAATTGAACCCGGTTCTCTGGCGCTGTGAGGCAGCAGTGCGAGCCATTGTGCCACCGTGCTGCGCCGAAACGCTTTTAAACGTTCTAACCCCTGGGAAATCAAGCAGCCATCCCTGCCCCTGTGAAACCTACGTCTCCATTATGGCCACGACATCGTTGCCCCAAGTATTGATCCATGCTTGAAGTTCGTCACTCTTATTTCGGACAGTCCTTGCATTAAAGCAGACGCACTTTAACCGATCCCTTTGTTTCATCGCGTGAGAAACCTTCCTGATAGATTCAATATATCCCGTCATTGTCCTGGCTGCACCTCACCCACTCTCAGACATGTGGTCTTATTCCTACCCCCCCCCCCCCCGCCAAACTAGTTTAAACCCGCCAGAATCCCACGAGCAAACCTCACAAACAGGCCATTTGTGCCCCTCCAGTTCAGGTGCAACCCGTCCTTCATGTACAGGTCTCACCTTACCCAGAAGGTATCTCGATGGTCGAGGTATCTGAAGTCCTCCCTCCTGCACCAGCCTCGCTGCCACGTTTAAAGCTACATTCGCTGACTGTTCCTCATCTAACGAGCTCGTGGCACTGGTAGCAAACCTGAGATCACTTCTCTACTCGTCCTGCTCTTCAGCTTCTAAACTAACTCTCTGTAGTCAGTTTTCAGATCCTCAGTCCCTTTCCTGGCTATATCGTTGGTGCCAAATGATTTGGTTTCCACAGCCTTCTGTGATAAGGAATTCCACAATTTCACCACTCTCTGGCTAAACACGTTTCATCTTATCTCCGTTCTAATGGGTTTTCCCTTTGCTCTAAGCCTGTATCCTCCTGCTAGTGCAAACGTCCTGCCAGTTTTGTCTGTATCCAGGTCATTCAGTATTCTGTAAGTTGCAATTGGATCCTCCCCTCATTCTTCTAATCTTCACCGAGTATAAACCCAGGGTCCTCCAACGTTCCTCATGTGTTAAGCTTTTCATTTCTGCTGAATCTTCTCTTGACACACTTCAAGGCTAACACATCCTTCCTGAGGTATGAGGCACAAAATACTGGAAATGTGGTCTGACCAGAGCCTTAGAAAGCCTCAGAATCCCCATCATTATATCCTACTCCTCTCGAGATGAATTACAACATTGTACCTGCCTTCTTAACTACTGACTCAACCTATAGGTTTATCTAAGGTGAATCCGGCGCTTGGAATCCCAAGTCCCTTTGTTACTCAGATTTCTGATTTTTTTCCCCATTTAGTAAATAGTCCATGCCTGTATTCTTCACACCAAAGTGCATGACCTCACACTCTCCCACATTGTGTTCCATCTGCTACTGCTTTTCCCACTCTCCTAAACTGTCGAAATCTTTCTGCAGGCTCCCTGCCTCCTCAATACTACATGCCCCTCCAACTATCTTTGCATCATCTGCAAACGTAGCCAGAATGCTTTCTGTCCCACCACTCAGATCATTAACCTAGAAAGTGAAATGTTGTGGTCACAACACTGACTCTTGTGGAACACTGCTAGTCACCGGCTGCTATCCTGAGAGGGACAATTTTATTCACTATGCCTCCTGCCAGAGAGCCAACCTTTTATCCATGCCAGCACTTGGTCTCTGACACCATAGGTCCTTATCTTACTCTGCAGCCTCCTGTGCGATACCATAACAGAGGCTTTCTGGAAGTTCAGATAGGTAATTTTCTCTGTTTCAACGCGTCGTTACCTCCTCAAAGAATTCTCATTATCCTGACAGAAATGTAGGTTATTGAAATGTGGAGCAATCGGAAGGAAAGGGTCATTCCTACAGACAGAGTGGAGATGTTCCTCAAAGCAGTTTCTGTTTGGCTCACTAATGTAAAGGAGACTGCATTTTGAACAGCAATGACAGGAAACTGGATTGAAAGAGTACAACTGAAATGCTGCTTCACCTGGAAAGTGTGTTTAGGTCCTAGGACAGTGAGGAGGGAAGAGGTGAATGGGAAAATGTTGCTGCTTCTGCATTTACATGGGAAGGTACCATGGCGGTGTGGGAAAGTGTTCGGGGTGATGGAGCGTGCCACAGAAGGAATAGTCTTTGTAAAATGCTGACACTGGACGGAAGGGGAAGATGTATTTGATGGCGCTGTCCTGCTGGAGAGGGAGGATGATTCTGTGAATGTGGATTCTAGTGCAGTAGGAAGTGAGGGCATGGGGAGATCTATCATTGTTCTGGGAAGGAGGGGATGGAGTGAGTGCAGAAGTGAGGGAGACGGGACAGTCACAGCTGAAGGCTCAGTACATCAGAGTGAGGGGGATTCTCGTTTGAGAGAAAATGATGTAATATAGGAAGCTTCCCACTGGAATGTGGCATCATCGAACAGAAATCACAGAGCCAGAAAATCTGAGAGAATGGAGTCACTCTCCATGTGTTCAGCCACATACACAGGTTCGCCCTGAAAGACTGAAAAGAGTCAGGTATTTCAAATGCAGATTTATGTAATATATCTGGTCAAATACGGAGTGTGAAAATAGACACAGGTGAAGGCCAGCAGATGTGTGGGGGTGGGGAAACATTCAAGCAGGTACTGCTTAATAACACCCAGGTATTATTGACTCTGGTCAAAAAGAAGATGATATGAAGATGTGAAGATGAACCACCCATGATGCACAAAGGCTGTGAAGGATACTAATCAATCACAAACTAAAGAATTCAAATTGGTGAGTTCTAGCGTCGGCCACATTTGGGAAGTTTACTCTTGGAACCAGAAGCAGATTGTATAAAACAAAATACAAAGAAAAATATTCCAAAACTGGCAAGAAATACGAAAAAGAAACTAACCACGGGAGTTTTCCCATATCGAATAAAAAACGTTCATGATGTATGTGTGACCCTTCGAAGAAAGGCAGGAAAGAAATTGTGGGACACCTGGAGGATGTGACTGGGGAACTGGTTTCAGGGAACAGGCAGAGAATTTAAAACAGTATTTTACATCTTTTTCTCAGGGGAAGGCACAAAGAGTTTCAATATTATAAACAAAATTGTAGTCAGATGAAAGTTTTTGCACTGTCTCTAACAAAACGACCAGGGCTTTTCTCAAACAGAAAAGACCAAGGGTAAACAGCTGATCAGCAATTCATAGCTGGTTTTAATAGAAGTGGTTACAGAGTGACTGGTGGCACTGTGTGAAATATTCAATAACTCTCGGGATTACGGGAGTGTTCCAGTAAAACTGGCAGAACTCCAAAGTGGCGCCTGTCTTCAAGAAGAGAGTGAGTCTTCAAGTGTTTAGGTTCTCCCTTTGTCTGAATAGTGGAGCATATTTGAGAGGATTGATGGCCTCATGATGCACTTTCATCCTGAGTGATTTCGAAAAAGTAAAACTCTGCTCCTTCCTCTGATGTGTTACATACTGGGGAATGAACATTTTGCTAAAGTTGAATCATTTTGAAAATTATCTGGAACATCGTACAAACGACATCACCCAGAGAATTCTAGAAACTGTACTCATTACAACATTTTATAACCATGTGGGGATATTGCACAGGTGAGAGAGAGAGAGAGAGAGAGAGAGAGAGAGAGAGAGAGACAGAGAGAGAGAGAGAGAGAGAAGGTGCTGCATTGTAGTGGTGAGAGTGCTGGAGCCTTATTCTGGGGAAGGCGCTAACAGATATACAGTGAGTGTGAGAGAGTAGAGAGAATACGGTGACTCTTATCATGACAGAGCGGGAAAGGTGCTATTCCAGTATTGCTAGGCTTTTCTTGGACCGCAGATACTGCACTGAGCTGGGTGATGTGCTCAGACCATGCTAGGTGGGTCTCGTGGTGCGGCTCTGTCTGGGAAGTAAATAGTCCCTTTCTGTACTAGACTATTCATCGGGACCTCCGTGCCCCTGTCGACAAGCCCCTGTGGTGTAATTTCCCCTTATCTGCCATGCTCGGTAAACCCTGCAGGTCAGCTCCAAACTGGGAAAGCTCAACCGTGTGCCCATTGGCCTTTAAATGATGTCAGCAGTACCAGTGATCACTGAATATCCAGGGACATCGGGGAGATAGTGTGTACCTCCAGCCATGATGCGTGGGATAATCATGCTGGTATTGAATGAGAGGGACACCATGGGGGTGGGGTGGATAGTTAATGAGGTGAGTTCGATAAGATAGCACCAGGAAACTAGCTCAGCCTCGTGCAGACAACCCCTCTGTCACACTCAAGGAAAATGGCACTGAGACAAATTATTGTTCGATTCAGCCCAATGAGTCGAAGATTCTGCTGATCCTACTCCCAGGTACTAATCTGCAGAACAAATGTTTATCCAAAACTCTCCAGCATCTTAACTTACACCAATGTCCTGCTCACCCATCATTCACGGAAACAGTGGGCTATATTGCAAGATGCTATTGAAATGTTTTCATTTTACAATTTTAAACCTACCATCAGATCCTTCTTTGAAATTCTCTCTCAATCTCCCCCTCTCTTTTAAGCAAGCTCTTCCCATTTGTTGGTATTTAAACTGATTCCCCCGCCATCTCTTCTGGCAGTGAGTTTCACACCCACAGCACTCCTGTGTCATGCCACAATGGAGATATGGAGCTGTAAATGGAGGGAGCTGCACATCCTTTCACTTTCAGCATGAGCTGCAACTTTCCCCATGCTGGGCAGTGATCTAACACAGTGTTACTGAGCAATGCAGTGATTGGTCTACACAGCTGTGTATGCTGGGAAGGTAACTGCTCCAGGTTAATGGATAAAATCACTGCTATTCGCTGCACAGCTCCCCATGCTGAACAGATATCCAATCCGTTTGTATAAAACAATGCCTTTGTGTGTTCTGCACAGCGCCCTGTGCTGAACAGATCATCTAGTCCAAGTTTATGGATCAATGCACTGTTGGACCAATACGTCGTGAACTGGTGAGCTCTAAACAGTGTTCGATCCTGGACAGATTGCTGAGCAGTACACTAGCCTGGTCTACGCAGTACTTCATGCTGAGCAGGTATCTCATCTGGGCTTATACGTGTCCGGGCTGGATCTGAGAGGTGGATTGAGTATCTGATATAATTCCTGACATGATTATCAGTCTTCCAGCTCGGCCCATTCCGCTGGTAAATGTGAGATGCTGTGTTTGAGATAGAGTTTACTTAGTCAAAATATTCGACATTAAGCAAAACACAATTTATCCGAAGACTACCGCTAAAAGGCAACAAAAGGAAGAGGAACTTGCAATAACATAATTTTGTTGGAAAACTTAGCAGAATAATAGTTTATTTAACAGCTATACAGTAACTGCTCCAGTATCGTATCATCCAATAAGCACACAAATGTCAAAAAAGAAATGCAGGAAACAGATTGGCTGACATGCAGTTCTTCAATCCAAGAGGAAAGAACATCAAAAGACAGTTCCGAGAGAAATCACAGAGACAGTGTGTAGCACCCGGAAGAGATTTACTGCCTTCCAATCCTGCTGAGACTCCAGCAATAACTGGCAAAATGTAAAACTAAGAATCCTGGTTCTGTGAGAGTTTGACCATCACTCCATAGGACCAGGCTGCAGCTGCAAGAACACAAGGAATGGACTGCAACTACACCGTCTATGGCTCTGTAGGTGTCTCTCAAAAATGCCTAAATCCATATAAGCCGTTAAATGCTGTACAGACAAAAGTCAAAGTTAAACATTAATAATTAAAACGAAAAGATGCAGCAGGCCTGGTGATCAGACACAGACGGCCTCGGGAGCCCAGAAATTCCTATACTGCCAAAACATAGCAGAATCATCAAGCTTGTGAAGAGAAAGAATTATGTCTCTCCCTCATCTCTATGTTTACAACTGGAGATGTGCCATGAGCCCAATAATCAGCGATATCAAAATCCCAGCCACACCAAGTATTATTGTGATATATCAGAGTTGCCGTGAAATGGGTTAACTGGAGCTGTTTGTTCAGTGACTGTGATTAATATCAGTCTTCCTGGACCTAACTGGGTCACTGGAGGATTTCCCTCTTCCATAATTAGGGACTTCTTTCACCTTGTTATGCCAAAGTATTCGGGGCAGAGTCAACCTCAACAAGATTGGGATCAGCAGCTACAGAGAACGAGAGAGAGATCAGAATCTGAGAACATTAGAATGGTCCAACAATGGATTTAAATTTGAGAACATTAGATTGGAATGTTCCAACAATGGATACGAATCTGAGACCATTAGACTGGAATGTTCCAACAATGGATCAGAATCTGAGAACATTAGAATGGTCCAACAATGGATTTTAATTTGAGACCATTAGACTGGAATGTTCCAACAATGGATACGAATCTGAGACCATTAGACTGGAATGTTCCAACAATGGATCAGATTCTGAGAACATTAGACTGGAATGTTACAACAATGAACAGGAGTTTATCCTATGGTCTTTATTGGCTTTCTCAGGATTGGACATGGTTAGAGTTGCGGATAGAAGCCGTACTGATGACTATTCAAGCTGGGTACTATCCCATCCTCGCTATTATTGGTGTTCCTGGTAAGTCTATCTCTGTCAATTCTATAAATGATGCTGAATGTTATTGCTATGCTGGTCGATTATATTTTACAAATACAGAAACTTTCAGTCACAAACGCCACTTTCTTCTCATGGATTTCCAAACTACTTAGTCATAAACATCTGAGAAGGTAAAAGACTGTTCGGAACCTTGAGTCTCCATTTAGCGTGAACTGTTTTATATCTCCATATTCTCTCTGTCATCAAACCTGCTTCTTAATATCCCCAATCTCCAGATTTGCCTGAGTTCTGTTGCTGACTTCGCCATCATCTACCCCTTCGATTTTATGGCTCCAGTTCTCTTCTGACCACTATTCCAGTTACAAAGAGTTTGACCACAAACTTGTTCTTGTCTCTACAGTTACTTCACAACAGGGACTCTTAAACAGAGTAATAATGTCACTGACTGTGTAATTCAGAGGCACAGGTTATGACTCTAAACGCATTGTCTGAAATCCTATCACAGCCGATGACTAAATTTAAATTCCAATATCAAAAATAGGAATGAAGCCTAATTTCACTCATGGCAATCATAAAACATCAGGATTTCTTTCTTATTTTGTTGATAACCTTTGATAAAGAAACCTAACACTTTGCCCTGTCTGAACTAAGTGTCACCTCAGATCCACAACAATGTGGTTGCCTCCATATTGCCTTGACAAATGGCCCCATTGTCAAGGACAGTTAGGTTGGACAACAAATACTGTCCTTGCCAGTGATGCTGGCATCCCGCGAAACAACAACAACAAGAAAATGTGGATGCTGGCGATCTGAAATAAAATTCTCCACAGTCTGAAAGAATGTTGGAAAATCTCAGCAGTTATGGCAGTGTGTCGGAAAAAAAAACAAATAACGTTTCGAGTTCAGTGAACCTATCAAAACTGAATGCAACTGCGAAATAATATTATTATATCAGGGATGGATGGTAGGGTGAGCGGGAGGTTTGTGTTGAGTGGATGATGTCCAGCAAGAGAGAGAAAGTGAGAGTGAAAGAGAGAGAGATGGAGAGAGAGAGAGAAAGGAAAAGCAAACAAAACAATTGCTGATGATGGACTGGAAGGAAAACAGAATGGGAAGTTATTCTACCATTTCCCTTTTTCACATATTCCTGAATATCATATTTATTATGGGATGTCCCTGCTTACCGTGAGTTATGTTCCCTCTATCTCTCGTCTCTGAGTGTGGTGATCAACTCCATCAGCAATACTGATAGTCGCTGATATATAGAGAAACGTAATGTTCCATTGTCAACTGCTTCTTTGGAGAGAGGAACTGTTACTGTGTGACTGTGTGGATATATAAGAGCTTTCTCAGCCAGGAAGAGAAACTGAGGAGCTGAAAAATGTATTGCTGGAAAAGCACAGCAGGTAAGACAGCATCCAAAGATCAGGAGAATCGACGTTTTGGGCATGAGCCCTTCTTCAGGAATGAGGAAAGTGTGCCAACCAGGCTAAGATAAAAGGCATGGAGGAGGGACTTGGGGGAGGGGCGTTGGAAATGCGATAGGTGGAAAGAGGTTAAGGTGACGGTGATAGGCCGGAGAGGTTGTGAGGACGGAAAGGTCAGCAAGAAAATTGCAGGTCAGGAAGGTGGTGCTGATTGAGAGGGTTGGGATTGAGACAAGGTGGGGGGAGGGGAAATGAGGAAGCTGGAGAAATCTGAATTCATCCCTTGTGGTTGGAGGGTTCCTGCTGGAGGAAGAGCACCTCATCTTCCACCTGGCGAGTGCTTTTGTTGAAAAGGACCTGTATGTCCTTGGTCACAAGTCACTGACAGAATTCATTCAGGACAGGAAGTAAATGATGTGTGGGTCTTCATGAAAAATCATTGAAGTACAAATGTTAGAATATCTTTCCCACTGATCGTGTTTTGTTGAGAGAGTAGTTGGTACATTGTGTAAAGATTTGGTCTGCTTTATAAACAATGATCGCTCTGTCACTGAGAGAGTGCAATGTACTTTGACCAGACTAAATACTGGCATGATGTTTCCATGAGGAGAGAGTGCAGTAACTATGTGTTTAATCTGTAGCGCTGTGAGAGAATAAGAAGTGGAAGTTTGATGGGTATGGCCAGAAACTCATTATGTCCCAGACAGCTGAATGGGGTGAAAATGTCATACCTTTCGTTGGATGTTTGATTCACGACAGTTTACATGCATCTGCAGAACCCCCACGTCGATTGACAACGAGGTACAGGCTCTGAATGAACTCTGAACACTTAAATGCACAGTTAGTGTGTGACACTGCATTGAATGTCACTTTGTACACGATCCTGCCAGCAGCCAAAATACCATCATTCTGAAACAGTTAGTTATTTCCCAATGGCTTCTGACCTCCAAGGGGGCCATGGGTCTGCCTTCTTGGAGATGGAAAGTAACTTGGAGAATGGCTAAAAAATGTTGTCTTCATTCTGACTGCCAGAAAACCATGGTAAAGTAACACATATGTACCATGAGTAATTAAGTCATATGGATCAATTTGGAGCAGTCTGTCTGTGCAGCCCCTGCTCCATTTGTTTGTGATGTTGGAACATCTCTGACACCTTCCTGTTCCTGTGTTAGTGGCTTGACAAGCTGAATAACCTATTCCTGTTCCTTTGTAAGTGACTCCGGGTGTGAAATGGTTCTTTCTGTTCCCATGTACGTTACATGTGGGAGAGAGCAGACTCCCTGATTTCCTGTGCTACAGGCAGGAGGGACTGAATAGGGTATCCCTCTTTTTGCCCAGTAGTTTTGATGGGATGAATGGCTTCACCACATTCTTGTGAAACCAGATGGAGCTGCTGAATGAACTCCTCCTTTCACTGTGGAAATGTACTGTGCTGTTACATAAACGTTAACCAGACTTTAACAGCACGATCTTGAATTTTGACCAAGTCTTGTTGCACATGGTCACAGCCTGTTTCAAGAGCTGAAGAGGGACAACTTATCCTGAAAATTTTGTAGAATTCAGTGAATGCCGCCTCTTCTGCTGGCACGGTGGCTCAGTAGCTAACACTGCTGCCTCACAGCACCAGGATCCCAGTTTCGATTCGAGCCTTGGGCAACTGTCTGTGTGGAGTTTGCACATGCCCCACTTCTCTGCATGAGTTTCCTCCAGGTGCTCCGTTTTCCTCCCACAGTCCGAAGATGTGCACACCAGGTGAATTGGCCATACTAAATTGTCCATTACGTTAGGTGCATTAGTCCGACGGAAATGTGTTTGGGTGGGTTACTCTTCGGAGGGTCGGTGTGGACTGGTTGGGCCGAAGTGCCTGTTTCCACATTGTAGTGAATCTAATCTGCTCAGTTTGGTCTCAATGGGCTGAATATCCTCCTTCCACACTGTAGGGATTCTATGATGACAAACTGGAGATGCCCGGGGCTGAGGAAGCTACGCTGAGGATCTCCTGCAGAGGTGCCCCACGGCTAAGATGATTGATGCCCACCAATGATAATCATCTTCCCCTGTGCCGTGAATGACTCCAAACAGTGTAGAGGTCATAATTAATTCTCATTAATGTGTGATTTTGTTCAGGCTCCTTGATGTTATTCTCAGTCAAATCCATCCTTGAGTTCAGGGTCAGTCTCTCTTACCTGAGCCCCTGCGTTACCTCTTTTGTTCATATCAATAGGTCATGGTGCAGAAGCAGAGAAGGTTTTCTTCAAACAGAGGGTAGTGAATGTCAGGAATTCTCTTACACAGAGAGTTAGGGGAGCTAGATCACTGAAAGGGACCAGTGGTGTCCCGCTGGGATCAGTTCAGTGACCTCTGCTCTCTGTTATTTTCAAAAATGACTTGGATATGGGTGTTGAAGAGTGGGCTAGTCAGTTTGCCGATTACACAAAGGTGGTTGGAGTGATACAGCATATGGAGGGCTATTGTAGGTTGCAATGGGACATCGACAGGATGCAGAGGTGGGCTGAGAAGTGGCACATGGAGTTCAAACTGAAGTAATTCACCTTGCAAGCTCGAATGTGAATGCAGAATACATGGTGAAAGGCAGGATTCTTGGCAGTGTGGGGAAACAGAGGGATCCTGGTGTCCATGTCCACAGATCCCTGAAAGTTGCCACCCAAGTTGATCGGGTTGTTCAGAAGGTGTATGGTGTGTTGGCTTTCAGTTGCAGGGGGATTGAGTTTAAGAGCCGCGAGGTTATGCTGCAGCTCGATAGAGGCCTGCTCAGACCGCACAGGGAATATTGTGTTCAGTTCTGGTCTCCTCATTATAGGAAGGATAATGAAGCTTTCGAGAGTGTAAAGAAGAGATTTACCAGGATGCTGCCTGGACTGGAGGGCAGGTCTTACGAAGAAACCGTGAGGGAGCTAGGGCTTTTCTCATTGGAGGAAAAATAGATGAGAGGTGACTTGATAGAGGTGTACAAGATGATGAGAGGCAGAGAGAGTGAATAAGCCAGAGACATTTTCCCATGGCAGAAATGTCTATCACTTGGTGGTATAATTTTAAGGTAATTGGAGGAAGTTTTAGGGAAATATCAGAGGTAGATTCTTTACACAGAGAGTAGTGGGTGTGTCGAATGCACTATCATCAGTGGTAGTGAGGGAAACTTAAGAGACTCTTGGTTAGGCGCATGGAACAAAGTGAATAGATGCATGTAGGTTAGTCTAATCTTAGAGTAGGATAAATGGCACAACGTCGAGTGATGAAGGTCCGAACTGCATGCATTCATGTAGAACTCTGAGCTCAAAAACTGCATGAATTCATGTAAAACTCCGTTATCTCACTTTTTAGATTAGAATCAATCTAAACATCATGGCATAGTCAGAGAACACAGGGGGCCAACACCTTCGACATTTTGTCTAGCTATCACCATTGTTCACAGCTCACCTGAGAATACAATTTAAAAAAAATGTTTCTGATTTACACATGAAAGAAGAGAAACTATCATGATATTATAACAAATGAAAGGCTTAACAGACAATCAATTTTTCCATGTATAATTTCAATTACATCACACTGTAAATTTTTGCTATAAATTCTGTGTTACGATCGAGCCATCTACTATCACCTGATGAAGGAGCGATGCTCCAAAACCTAGTGTGCTTCCAATAAAACCTGTTGGACTATAACCTGGTGCTATGTGATTTCTAACTTTGTACACCCCAGTCCAACACCAGCATCTCCAAATCAGTACTGTTCCTGGTTCTGTGTTCTATGGAAGTGTTCAAGAAGACTTGGACATTGAGGAAGATTTGAGACTTGGGCAGATCAGCCTTGATCTTTGTGAAGGGCAAGGCAGGCTTGGGATGGGAATGACCTGCCCCTGTTCCTGATGTTCTCCCATTCTGTTATTGGAAAGTTAGTAGGTGTTATTTTCCTGGAAGGTTTTTTATGGGATGTTGCAATCAGGGAGACCTGTGGATTTTGTGAGCCATCACTGGGTGAGATTTGGGGGCTGTATTCACAGTGAATCTGGCTCTACAACATCATCAACAAATGAAGTACAAGATACAGAGAGGGAAAGCCCTGTAAAGAGAAATGAGCAACCTCTTCCATATCCAGCCTGGGTCTTCCAATTACATTTTCCATATCTCCCAAACCGAGTGGGACAGTCTTGAGGGGCCGATTGTTTCCTCTATTTCTGTGCACCATGCTATAACAATAAGTGGACTCTAACTGCTCCTGTCCAGCAGGTTAGAGGGGTTGGATTGGACACAGAAACATGGGACTGAGGAGCAGGAGAGTGTCATTAGAGAATTTGAGCCTTCTCCACCAGGCATTAAAATTGTGGCTGATCAGGTTGTGGTCTCAGCCTGATCGTCCTGTCTGTGTCCCATTATCCGTGACTCACTTTTCTGTCAAATCTTTAACTAACTCAACTGTGAATACTTGTAATCAGAGAGGCACCATAAACTTCCGGGAAAGAGAATTCCCTTTCGAATGGCCCTTTTAGAATTCTTCCTCATCCCGCTGTGAGAATAAGAGAATCATACAGCGTGGAAACAAATCCTTTTGTCCAATTTGTCCACGCCAATCTGGCATCTTAATCAGATCTCGTCCCACTTGCCAGCATTTGGCCCACATCCCATGATCTATTCCTATTTATGTACCTATCCAGTTACATTTTAAACGTGTAATTGTACCCGCTTTCACCACTTCCTCTGACAGTACAGCCACCAGCCACTGTATGAAAAGGTTTCCCCTCAGGTCCCTTCTAAGTCTTTGCCGTGTCACCATCACCCTATGCCGTCTAGTTTTGAACGCACCTACTCTGGGAAAAAGATTTTGCCCATTCAGACTATTCATCCTCCTCACGACTTTTTAAAACCTTGTCATGTCACCATTCAACCTCTGACAGTCCAGGGGAAAAAGTCTCAACCTGTTCCTCATCTCCCTGTAGCTCAAACTCTCAGATTCCAGAAAATCCTTGTAAATCTTTTCTGCACCCTTTCAAGCTTAACAACATCCATCCTTTAATAGAGTCAATTGGTATGTACGCAGTTTTCTTAAAGTGGCCTCATCTCCATCCTGTACAAGTGCAACACGTTACTCCAACTCCTATTCTCAATGTTCTGACTGATTAAGGCAAGCATGTCAACCACGTTCCTCACTTCTCTACCGACCTAAACTCCACTTACAAGGGACTGTGAATCTTCACCCGCAGTTCTCTTTGTTAAGCAACATTCCCCAGGGCTCTACCCCGCTTTAAATTACCAAAATGTAAAACCTCACAATATCTAAACTAAACTCCATCTGCCAGTCCTTGGCTCATTGATGGTCAAGGATCACATTATATTCTGAGATAATCTTCTTCACTGTCCACTGAACCAATTTGGTGATGTTATCTATAAACTTACTAACCATGCCTCCGATAATCATATCAAAGTTGTTTATATCCGTGATGAAAAGCAGTGAGCTCAGCATTGATTCTTTCAGAACATCGCTGGTCACAGGTCTTCAGTCTGGAAAACAGTATATTACCTTCAATCCAATTTTGTATCCAATTGGCTAGCTTTTACTAGATTACATATAACCTAATTTTAGTAATCTGTCTACGATGGGAAACCGTATTAAATGCCTTGCTGAAGTCTGTGTAAACAATGTGCACGAAAGTATATTCTTCAAACTTCTTTGTCACCTCTTCATAATACTCAATCACATTAATCAGACATGATTTCCACCACACAAATCCATATTGACTATCCCTAATCATTCCTTGTCTTTCTAAATAAATGCAAATTCTATCCCTCAGAATCCCCTCCAAGGAACTCCTCGTCTCTGACGTTGGCTGAATGAGTCGATATTTCCCTGTGTTGTTTTGGCTCACTTCTCCCTTTTCTAGCCCCACTCCTCCATTGCCCACAAAAAATAATTATAACTATGTTGGTGATATGGCCAATGATATAGTTCTCAGAGTGTGTCAGGTTCAGTGTTAGGAACAAGTCAGGCAGATTTCTTTAATCTATTAAAACAACATGTCTATGACCAAAACAAACTATGATGGAAAGAGGAATGACGAGAGGATATTGCAAATATGTACAGTGATATTTCCCTTTGAAAAATACTGAGAAACACACACACACACACACAACAGACAGACAGACACACACACACACACACACACGCACATACACACACACGCACACACACACAGACACACGCACACACATACGTATTGTCGATAACAAACTGAAAAGCAAAATATCTGCAAAGTTAACTTGAAATAACATTGTCCAAATATGATTCGAACTTATGACCTAAGGAACAATGAGAGTTTGACCCAAATGCTATCCTATTTGTAGAGTCAACAAGTCTTACTGCATGGAGAGAGGCAGAGAGGCCCTTTGGCCCAAACTCGTCCATGCTGACCCAAATATCAAACCACACTAAACTCATTTCCTAGCACTTGGCCCATAGCATTCTCGACATTTCCTGTCCATGTACTTGCCCAAATGCCATTTAAATATCGTTAATATAAATGCTTCAACCACTTCCGTTGGCAGCTCATTCCCTTTGTGTACCACTCTCTGTGAAAAACAGTTTCCATCAGTTTCCCTTTTATTCTTTCCCTTCTGACCTTAAACTGATGCCCTCCCCTCCTCGATTCCCCAACTCTAGGAAAAAAAGGCTGGGTCCATTCCCCCTATCCATGTAAACTACTATAAGACCCCTCTCCTGTGCTCTCAAGAAAAAAGTCCTCGCTTGTCCAACCTCTCCCTATAATTCATACTGTTGAGACCTGGCAATAGTTTTGTAAATTTCGTCTGCACACATTCCAAATTAAAAACATCGTTCAGATCGCAATGTGACTAAAACTGAACACAGCACTACAAGTGCAGCCTCACCAACATCCTGTATAACTGCAACATAACTTCCCAACTGCTCTCCTCCATGTCCTGACCTATGGATGCTCGTGTGGCAAAAGCCTTCTTCATTGCCATGTCTAACTATGATCCCACTTTCAGAGAACGGTGGACCTAAACCCCATGGTCCCTCTGCTCAACGACACTCGTTAAGGTCCTACCAATCACCATCAAACTCCTACCTTGATCTAACGTTGCCTAAGTATTCCTCGGCTCACTTCTCCAGTTTGATCAAGGTCCTGCTGCAATTTCTGATATACTTCCTCACTGTCCACGATACCACCTATTTTAGTGCCATCTTCAAGTTTCCTAACCATGCCTTGTACATTCGCAAGAATATCATTGATACTGATAACAAACAGCAACGGGCCCAGCAGCGACCCCTGAGGCACTTCATGTGTCACAGGCCTCCAGTCCGAGAGCATTCTTCCATTATTACCCTCTGCTTACTACCATCAAGCCAATTGTGTGTCCAATTTGCCAGCTCCCTCTGGATTCCATGCGATTCTAACCTTCCAGACCAGCCTAACAATGGCAACCTTGTCAAAGGCCTGACTGAAAACCACACAGTCTACCGTCCTACCCTCATCAACATTCCTGGTCACTTCAGCAATGAACTCAAACAAATTTAAGAGGCATGATCTCCCACTCACAAAGCCATGCAATCTTTCCAGTCTAAAAACAACTATTAATAATAGTTATTAAAATTAATAATATCAAACTAATAAATAATAATAAGATGACACTTTCAGTGGAGAATAAATTATCCATGATATGTGATATTGGAACGTACATCATGGGTGAAGGGCAGAACAGATTTCGTACCTGTGTCATTGAACTGTATTGAAAAAAAGCAAGGGTGGCATGGTGGTTCAGTGGCTAGTACTGCTGCCTCATAATGCCATGGATCCGGGTTTGGTTCCAGCTTCGGGTGACTCTCTGAGTGGAGTTTGCACATTCTCCCTGTGTTTGTGTGTGTTTCCTCTGGGTGCTCCATTTTCATTCCACAATCCAAAGATGTATTGGTCAGGTGAATTGGCCATGCTAAGTTACCCATAGTTTTATGTGCATTCGTCAGGGGTAAATATAGGGTAGGGGAATGGGACTGGGTGGGTTACTGTTTGGAGGGTCGGTGTGGTCTTGTTGTGCCAGACGGCCTGTTTCCATACTGTAGGAAATCTGTCAAAAAAACTATTTCTAAACAAACCTTATCTTTCCAAATGCATGTACATCTCAGCCCCCAGAGTCTTCTCAAGTAACCTACGTACTACAAATGTTAGACTTCCTGGTCTATCGATCCCAGATTTTTCTTTGCTTCCCTTCTTGAATAATGACACAACATTTGCTAATCTCCAATATTCTGGAACCTAAACTGTAACTAACGATGATGCAAAAATATCAACCAGGGTCCTCGGAGGTTGTTCTGTAGCCACTTGCAGTGTTCTTGGATGCATCTGTTTAGGACCAGGGGATTTTTCCACCTTCATACATTTTAATGCATCCAACACGTCCTCTCCCGTGATATTGACTCACCCCAAGATAACACTACGACCTTTGTTAACCTCCCAAGTCTTCATGTATTTCTCCACGGTAAAGGCAGAGGAGAAATATTCATTGAGAATCGCGCAAATCTACGGTTCTAGACATGCATGTCCATTTTGGACTTTGAGGGGTCATATTCTCATTTCGTTATTCTTTTTACTTTAACATACTTAATGAACCTCTTTGATTCACCCTAATATTCTCAGCCAAAGCGATCTTGTGCCCCCTTTTCGCCCTCCTGATTTCCTTCTTCAGTAAACTACTGTATCCCCTGTACACCTCCAGGTACTCCCTCGATCCCAGCTGCCTGGACCTGAGCCACGCCTCCTTTTTGCTGGCCAACGCCTCAATATCTCCTGACATCCGAGGGTCCCTCTTCCTACCAACATTGTCTTTTACCCTCACAGTAACATATAGGCCTTGAACTGTAGACAATTCACTTTTAAAGGCCTCCCACTTGCAGGAGGTCCCTTCGCCTGCAAACAAACTCCTCCAACCAACCTCTACGAGCTCCTGTCTAATTCCATCAAAATTCGCCTTGCCCCAAGTTTGAACTTGAACATGTGGAGCAGTTTTGTCCTTCTCCATAACTATTTAAAAATTAATAGAACTATGGTCACTGGTCCCAGAGTGCTCCCCCGCTGTCACCTCAGTCGCCTGCCCTGCCCTAGATCTTAGAATAGGTCAAGTTTCGTCCCTTCCCGAGTTGCAATCTCTACATACTGCTTGAGGAAACTATTCTGAACACACTTAATAAATACACCCCATCTCAGTCCTTAATTCTCTGTCATTCCCAGTCTATGTTAGGAAAATTAAAATCTCCTACTAATGCAATCCTATTGGCCTTGCAAGTCTCCCCAGTCTGTCTACATATTTTTGTTCCCCTAATTCCTCGTTTACTATTTGGGGGCCTATAGTACAATCCAAATCTTATCACCATTCTCTTCTTATTTATTAGCTCCCCAGACAATTCCTCACATGATGATCCATCAGATATTTTATGTCTGTTTACTGCTGTGATAGTCGCCTTAATCAAAAATGAAACTCCCAGTCCCCTCTTTCCACCATCTCTCTCCCGCATAAAGCACCTGTACCGTCCTGCATTAAGCTGCCGGTGTTTCTCTCCCTTAGCCATGTTTCTGTAATGGCTATAATATCCCAGTCCCACGCACCAATCCATGCCCGGAGTTCATCGGCCTTACCTGTCAGCCATCTTGCATTGAAATAGTTGCAATTTAATCCAACAGGCATTCCTTGCTCCCTGTCGTTGACTAGCCTGACCTGTCTCTTTATTTTACTGTTTCTGATTACTGTATCTCCTTCCAGCCTCGCACTTGCCTCCCTGCTGTTGAGGATCCCACCACTCCCCAACCCCAGCCAATCTTGTTGAAAGCCTTCCTTGCAGCAGTTGCAAACCTGCCTGCCAGCATATTGGTCCCCTTCCAGTTCAGGTACAACCCGTCCTTCCTGAACACGTCACCTTGCCCCACAAAAGATCCCAGTAATCCAAAAATCTCTGCGCCCTGCACCAATTCTTTAGCCACCCCTTCATCTGCCATATCCTCCTATTCTTACCCTCACCACCATGGAGAACTGGAAGTAAACTGGATATTACCACTGTCTTTTATCCATTTACCTAGCCTTCTACAATCACTCTGCAGGATGTCATCACTATATCTACTGCGTCACTCTGTGCTTTGTACCAATGTGCACAATGACTTCTGACTGCTTCCCGCCCACTCACCCCCCGCCCCCCCACCCACGGTGAGAACGTTCTACAGCCGCTCTGAGACATCCTGGACCTTGGCATGTGGGAGGCTACACACCATTCCGGATTCCCATTTGCAGCCACAGAATCTCCTGTCTGTTCCCCTCACTATCGAGTTGGAGAATTACTTCTGTAGTTATTCTGCTTGCACAGCCTTCTGACAATGGGATTTCTTCATGAAACAGTTGAATTTGGCTGAATTGTTTTGCTTCAGGCAATGGGGAGATTCCAATGAATCCTCATCAGGAATCCTCCATTAGTGGGAAAGACGACTGGGCTTTTGTTCACTCCCACACATTGCTGTGATGAGCGACAGGGAAATAGAAAGGGAGCAATAGAATGTTTCTCCACAGATAGGCTACATTTTCCATCCGTAAGTTAAATCAGTCACGTTATCAGTCCCACACTGGACTCTGTGAGCTCTTCTTGAACATTGTCCGAACTATATGACTCCATCACATTCTCGACTCCAGGTCAGTGTGTTATTGCAGAATCAATTCATTAACAATAAATGGTCATAATTGTTTTGAAGATGTGTTAATATGTGCTTGCATAATGTAAAAGTAAGCGTTTCATGACTTCACAATATCTGTGTTAAAATGAATATTCTTAAACATATACAGTAATTGCTGGAAAAGCTCAGCTTGTCTGTCAGCATGTCGGAACTGAATTCAGAGTTCAATTTTTCGGTCCAATGACCTTTCCTTTGAACCTGACTTATTCTTAAAGTATTTTCCCAGTTTTATTCTCCCACACAAGAAGAAATACCCATGCGGTATTCACCAACTACACTCTTCTCAAGGTCTTATATGGTCAATAAAACATCCCTCATTCTCAGGCCGAACTGTTAATTCTTCACAACGTAATGCCTTCATCCCAAGAATGAGTAAAGAGAAACATATTTGAAACGTTTTGAAAGCAATTTTGTTTTTTTTTTCAGTTTAGGCAGTTATAACTACACATAATACAACAGATGTAATCTCAGCAATGCCCAGTACTGATGCAGAAAACATCGTTAAGATCATACCCAACACCCCTTGCACGAAACAGGATCATGACATTTACCTTCTAAATCACTTGCTACATCTTCAGATTAATTTGATGTGATTCATGTACTAAGACACACAAATCCCTCTGTAACACTGAGTTCTGCATTCTCCTTGTATTTAAATAAATTTCTGCTGTTTCGTCTATTCCACAAAACAGAAAGTTTCCATCATATATACATTGTACTGCTTTTTTTTTCTACTGAAGCTTTGCTCACAGCCATCCTCTGTCTGTATGCCATTGCTTGTTGCTGTGCCCTTCCCCAGTATGTGTCCTATTGCAGACGTGCTGCACTCCCACTGTCTGTATCCCATTGCAGAAGCACTGCCCTCCTCCATCTGTCTCCCCTTGCTGATGCTCTGTCTCCCCGTCTGGATCCATTAGCAGACCCTCTGCCCTCACCCATCAGTATCGCATTGTCGATGCTTTGCCCTCCCGCTGTCTGTATCCCATAGCAGACGCTCTTCCCTCCCCCTGTCTGTATCCCGTTGCAGACGCTCTGCCCTTTTCCTGTCTATCCCATTGCCGAGGTGCATCCCTCCCCAGTCTGTCTCCCATCGCAGACGTTCTTCACTCCCCCTGTCTGTATCCCATTGCAGATACTCTGCCCTTCCCCCGTCTGTATCCAATTGCAGATACTCTGCCCTCGCTCTGCCCTCCGCTGTCTGTATCCCATTGCAGACGCTTTTCCCTCCTCCTGTCTGTCTCCCATTGCAGATGCTCTGCCCTTCCCCTGTCTGTATCCCATTGCAGACGCTTTCCCCTCCTCCTGTCTGTATCCCATTGCAGACGCTTTTCCCTCCTCCTGTCTGTATCCCATTGCAGACGCTCTGATCTCCCTTGTCTGTATTCCATTGCAGACGCTCTGCCCTCCCCCGACTGTATCCCACTACAGACAGTCTTCTCTCCACTGTCTATATCCCATTGCAGACGCTCTGACCTCCCTTGTCTGTATTCCATTGCATACGCTCTGCCCTCCCCCGACTGTATCCCACTACAGACAGTCTTCCCTCAACTGTCTGTATCCCATTCCAGACGCTCTGCCCTCCCCCCGTCTGTATCCCATTGCAGACGCTCTGCCCTCCCCCTGTCTGTATCCCATTGCAGAAGCTCTCCCTCCACCGTCTGTATCCCCTTGCAGACGCTCTGACCTCCCCTGTCTGTATCCCATTGCAGACGCCCTGACCTCCCCGATCTGTATCCCATTGCAGACGCTCTGTCTCCATTTGACATCTTATTGAATGACTATCCTGGTGCATGAGCAAACTGAGCTCCATCTCCTTCATCCGGTTCATTAGAATAGATTGCAATTTGTTGATGACCTCATACAGATCCCTGAAGAATTCCACTCGTTACAGCTTTCTAAACACAACATGAGTATTGATCTCTACTCTGTATTTCCTGACAGCTACCCAGGGCGTCCCTGCTTCTGCATAACAGCCTGGGATGGTTATATGGCGTTCCCCTGTGCTGTGTAATTTACTGAGTACTTCATTCTGTTTGGTGCGGCCTGTTTGGTGCAGCCCATTTTGCCGAAGACCCATTTAGGTGCAGACCCGTTTCAGCGCAGCTCATATTTATTCCTTTTCAGGTTTCGATAAAAGTATTAATCAAAGCAATAAAAATAAAAATAATGTTTATTCCCTTCAGTAAAAATGTTAAAAAGACACTTGAGTAAGTATAACATTGACTCAGAGTTTTATTTCAGAGCTAAAATGATAATTGGCCTTGCATTTATTCACATTGAAAACATTCCTGAAGCTATTGAACATTTGTCTGATGCGCTTCCAGATGAACTGCAGCCGCTGCTGGACTGGTTCGAGGATAACTTTGCAGGTAGAAGCTCACACAGAGGAAATGGTCGGCGTCCACCGCTTTTTCCAGTTGGAATGTGGAATTTATATGAAAGAACTTTAAACAATGAGGACAAAACAAACAATAATGCAGAAGCTGCCCACAGGAGATGACAGTGCGAACTTGATGTGGAACATCCAGTTATTTGGAAATATATTGACAGTTTACGCAAAGTTCAGAGGGGAAGGGACATTTACTATGAGCATCTGATAGCAGGGCACGATATTCCGTTGAAATTAAAGAAACAGATGCTAGAATACAAACACTCGTAAGAAGATTTAGTGAGAGAAATGATGTCGAGTATTTACTAGGGATTGCCCATAATTTTGAATGAACGTCATGTTTTAGATTTTTCGTAATAAACTTATATCGTTTATTTTTTCTTTTTAACATTTTTACTGAAGAGAATAAACATTATTTTTATTTTTATTTTTAGTCTTTCATTAATGCTTTTAACTAAGCCTGAAAAGTGAGAGAGATGAGATTGGAAATGCCAGCGAGTTTAAATTGAGAATTGCTCTTTACTGAACATTGCTGCTTCCTTGGTTGGTGGGACGTCGATGTTTCAGAATCTCCACACAAGGTGTCCTGGTCCTCTCTGGCTCTTTCCAGGATCCTCCCGACATGTCGAGGTAGAGGGTGGGGGAACGGATATCGGGCACTCTAAAACTCGGCTTGGCCCTTTATGTCATATTCCAGGATGTTTCTCCTGGAATGGGAGAAGAGAACGGACGAAGTGAGGGTGGGAGTGGGTGTCCCTACTGTCAATGCTGGTATAGGGGAAGAGGGGAAGGGTGAGATGTCCGGAGGGAGTCTGACCACAGTCTTGTATCCATGCAGTGGTATTAGTGTGCGGCGCTATTGCGTCAGTGACAGAAAAAGTGGGGGAAGAAAGGTGCTGAAGTCAACAGTGAGTGTGGTCGTGCTTGAGCCTTATTTGAAGATAGAGTGTGAGCCTTGTTCGGAGGTATGTGTTAAAACAGATATACAGCGAGTGCGAGGGAGCAGAAGAATATGGTGACACTTATCCTGGCAAAGTGGGAGGAAAGAATATTGATGCTTGTCCTGTATTGCTGACCAATTCTTCAGATTATCTCAGCGTTGAGGTGAGTCTCCCGGAAAGTCTTGTCCAAGTCTATCGCTAATAACGCCACAGACCCTTTCCCTCACTTCCCACAGAATCAGTTTGGGTGGATCTTACAAATAGCAAGATGAAGCAAACATTAGTGTGTTACATATCAAAACTAAATCTGTCACGTAAATGCTTTACAACATATGCTATGAAAATTAGGTATGCAAGTATATGCAAGGGGGATCAATGACACAGTGATATTATCGCTGGGTTCTTAATCCAGAGACCCAGGTAATATTCTGGGGACATGAATTCAAATCCTGCCATGGCAGATGGTGGAATTTGAATTCAATATGTATCTGGAATCAAGCGTTTATGATGACCAGGAATCCATTGTCAATTGTTGGAAAAACTCATCTGGTTCACCGATGTCCTTGAGTGAAGGATACTGCTGTCCTTACCTGGTGTGACCTGCATGTGACTCCAGACTCAAGACAACGCTGCTGACTCTTAACTGCCCTCTGGCATGGGCAATAAATGCTGGTAATCCAGCGACGCCCTCATCCTGTGAATGAGTAACATATAATCGTGGAGCTGCAGTAATAATAGATGGTCTCAAATTGCACTGAAACTGCAGTGACGACTAATACTGTGAAGAAAAAACTTCCGTAAGTGTGTATTGGGTAGGTTGAACAGTACGTTGTGAACCAAACTGGAGAGCAGGTTATTTCAGATTTGGTGTTGTGTTGTCAGGAGGACTAACTAATAACCTTGCGCTGAAGCAGCTTTTGAGGAATAGTGAAATCAATATGTTGCATTTTTACACGGCGTCTGAATACAATATCGAATGATTGAACATTCTGGTCAAACATCATGGAAGCCCGGAGGCTAGAGGGTCAAGTCCACTCCACTGAATTGGGGAAGTATAATATAACATTCAATGGGAGAAGCAATGATTGTGAGAGTCAGAGTCCGACAGCCCGGAGAAAGGCCCTTCAGCCCAAACTGTTCCATTCCAAACAAAATGCCCATGCACATTAACCCAATTCCCCTGCCCTTGCCCCATGTCCTTCTTTTTCTTTCCTATCCGTGTATTTGTCCAAATGCATTTTAAATTTTGTGAATTTAACCACTTCTGCTGGCATCTCATTCCGTGTATACCACTCTGTGTGTAAAAGAAGTTGCCCCTCAGTTCCCCTATAACTCTTTCCCCTCGGATCTTAAATTGATGCCCTCTCGTCGGTGGGTTGCTCAATCCTGTGGAAAAAAAGACTGAGTGCATTCACTCTATCCATGCTTCCCATGATCTTATACACTGCTATCAGATCCCCCTTAGTCTCATACACTCTAAAGTAAAATCTCCTATGTTGCCCAACCCCTCACTGTATCTCAGACCATTGAGTCCGGGCAACATCCTTCTATATTTGTTCTGCACTATTTCCAGTTTAATAACATCCTTCCTATCGCAAAGTGAACAACACTGAACATAACACTACCAGTATTGCCTCACCAGCATCCTGTATAACTGCAACATAACTCCCGAATTTCGATACTCATTACTCTGACAGACGAAGGCCAGCGTGTCAAATGCCATTTTTCACTGCCCTATCTCCCTGCGACTCCACTTTCAGAGAATCTTGAACCAGAATTCCAAGGTCACTTTGTCTCAATACACTCCTTAAGACCCCACCATTCACCATGAAACTCCTACCTTGATTTGACTTTCTAAAATGCAAGAACTGACACCTATCTGTATTAAACTCCACTTGATATTTCTGGGCAAACTTCCTCATCGCCCCTCTTAAGCCATTACCTCAATTAGGGAAGGTACTGGCATCCTTACCTTCAATTCCAAACAGATTAATGTCTCCTGTCCCAAATTTTCACCGAATTATTTCAGACTGAACATTGTGAGGATAGATGGATTAAGATGGAGTCATTTTTCAAGAACCTGGGTCTTCCAGGAGTAACCCCTGAATAGGTGTTGTGCCTTAATGCACCATTGTCAGCGCAGGAGGTTGTGAAGCAGCTTTAGAATGTAAAGGCTCACGTTTCTGATGGATTTGCTCGTGAATTTTATACGTAATTTATACACCTATTGTCAGGGCTGATGTTTAGCACGTTCCGTCACTCATACAGTCACGAACCCCTCCCTCCATCCTTAAGAGAGGCTCATCTCTCTGATGCTGCAGAAAGGAAGACCCTGAAGGATTGTGCTTCTTACATGCCAATCTCTCATTTAAATGTTGGTTTCAAAATCCTGTCTGAGACCCGTGCATGAAAGCTGGAAACTTTGCTGCCTTCCGTTGCCAAAGAGGACCAAACAGGCTTTATAGATCTTCCGACAATACAAAGAGGTTACTCAATATGATCCAAGAGTGTCAACAACAATCTGTCCAGGGATTACTGATCTCTTTAGATGAGAGAAGGTATTTGATTGGGTTGAGTGGCCGGATCTCTTCTGTACATTAGAACGGTTTGGTCTGTGCAAAGTTTTTATCAAGTGGTTGAGGGTCCTTTACCGTGATCCTCTGGCTGCAGTTCTCACTAATGGTGTGACCAACCAGTAATATTAATATTTCTCCAGGCAGCCGATCAGGTTGACACCTTTCACCATTGTTGTTTACGTTGGTGATTGAGCCACTGGCGGAGGCCATCTGTAGGGATACCAACATATCTGCCCCAGAAGTGGGATAGAAGTCACGTAAGATTATATTGTATGCAGATGAGGGTCTTTTCTTTTGTCAAATTTCGCAATTTCGGTAGATCATGTGACGCAATGCATTAATTCGCTTGTTGCCTTTCTGGACGATAAGATTAATTTTACAAAGTTGGAGGCCATGCCTTTGGGAGGTCTTAGAGAAATACCTGATACTGAGGGCAAATCCTGATTTCCTTTTAAATGGCCACGGGAGTAGTTTCCCTATTTCAGTATATTCATTGCATTTGTCTTTGATCATTTATTTAACGTGAACTGTATACATTTGTTTGACAAAATTACACAATTCGGATAGCTGTTATTAAAATGAATGTCCTTCCTCATTTCCGACACCCTGTGTGAATGCTTTCTTTGATGTTTCCCACAGAGTAGAGTCATGTGGGCGGCACAGTGGTTAGCACTGCTGCCTCACAACGCCAGTGACTCGGGTTCACTTCCCACCTCAGGCGACTGACTGCGTGGAGTTTGCACATTCTCCGGGTGCTCTGCTTTCCTCCCACAGTCCAAAAATGTGCAGGTTCGGTGAATGGGCCATGCTAAATTGCCTGTAGTGTTAGGTGTAGGGGTAAATATAGGGGAGTCGGTGGTGTGTCGGTGTGGACTTGTTGGGCTGAAGGACCTGTTTCCACACTGTAAGGAATATAATCTAAGATGTTTCTAAGAAAAATAATAGCTGGTTTAGCTCTTTTATTTGGCACCATAAGCAATTCTTTATCAAGCTAACAAAATTGCAACTGCCCCACAGATCGTGGGGAGTTGATTTCCCCGATTAAAAACAATCAGTTCAATTTTTTTTTCATCGTATGTGAGTGCCTGGGCTGCTGATGTCTCGGCATCAATATGGTATTGAGCCCTCTCAGACAAAGTGAACCCGTCTTAGTCTGTTATTCTTACATAAAATGACAACATTTATGCAGTATTGTCATTATCTAATGATGATCAATACTGTCAAAACTTGAAGGACAATGCGTCAGATCGACGGCAACACAGCCATAACCATATTTCTTACCCCTACAGTTGGTATACCGTGTTGTCAACCGGGGATGATGGATTCCAGATTTAAACTGTTGGCAGCGAGGGGGGTACCTTGCTTGGGTGATTTAGAATTAGTAGAATCCCTACAGTGTGGAAACAGGTCCTTTGGCCCAGCAAGTCCACTTTGACCCTCTGAAGAGTAACCCACCCAGACCCATTCCCCTACCATCCTATATTTACCCTGACTAATGCCCCAACTTACAGATTCTTGAACACTATGAGCAATTTAGCAATGGCCAATTCATCTAACCTGCACATCTTTGTGACTGGGGAAGGAAACCAACGCAGACACAGTTGAGAATATACTAACTCCACACAACCAGTCACCCAAGGCTGCAACCAAACCCGTGACCCTGGTGCTGTGAGTTAGCAGTACAAACCACTGAGCCACCATGTCTTACTTGAGGGAGAAACAATGATATCATTTGATCAAATAACTCGTAAGTATGGACTACCGAGCAGAGACTTCTTCTTTTTTTTTCCATATTAGAGATTTCATTAAAAAAGACTTTTAACAGACACTTATAGATCCGATACAGAGAAGTGGGTTCTTTTTGCTACGAATACCCTCTCTGTCAGCATCCTTTATCATGAGTTGGATAGTGTCCCCTCAGACAAGACTGTGCAGCTTCGTGACGTCTGTGCGAGAGAGTTGGGGGTTTAGATCTCTTCGGAGACATGGGAGGATATTTGTGAAAATGCTCGAAGGATTTTGATCTGTAATAGGTCCCATTCCATGCATTTGAAAAATCTTCATAGGGTCTGTCTGACACCAGAATTTCTCTCAAAATTCAAAGTGGGATTATCTTCAGAATGTACGAAATGCCGAGTGACTACAGGCACTCTTGCTCATTGCATGTGGTCCTGCTGCAAGCTTAGTATATATTGGAGCACTGTGTTAGGTGTAGTAGAGTGGGTTTTGGAGACAGAATTGGAGATGGACCCGGTTTCTCTTTTCCTGGGCCTGCACAGAGTATCTTACACAGATGCACATGGGGAAAAAATCCTTACTTTCTGTGCTAGGAAAAATGTTGCCTTGGATGTCTGAAAACTCCTCGGGTCTTTTGGGTCTTTGTAAGCTCCTCATGGAAAATATCCCTTTGGACTTTCTCACCAGTATGGTGCACCAAAAAACAGAGATTAGTATAAGTCACAGAGTCATGGAGATGTAAAGCATGGAAACAGACCCTTCAGTCCAATCCATCCTTGTCGACCACATGTCCCAAACCAATCTAGTCCTACCTGCCAGCACCTGGCCCATAACCTTCCAAACCCTACCTATTCATTTACCCATCCAAATGCCTCTTAAATGTTGCACTTGTATCAGCCTCCCCCACTTCACCTGGCAGCTCATTCCATGCACGTACCACCCTCTGTGTGGAATAGTTACCCCGTAGGTCTCTTTTATATATTTCCCCTCTCACCCTAAACCTATGCTCTCTCGTTCTGGACTCCCCGACCCCAGGGAGTCCAGGCCAGTGTGCCAACAGCCTTCTTCACTGTCCTGTGTATTTGTGACTCAAATGTCAGACAACCGTGCACCTGATCTCCAACGTCCTTTTGTTCCACTACAGTCCTTAAGACCCTCTCATTCATCATTAAACTCCTACCTAAATTTGACTTTCCAAAATGCAAGATGTCGCACTTATCTATATTAAATTCCATTTGCTATTTCTCAGCCCACTTTCCCAGCTGATCAAGGTACTGCTGCAATTTCTGATAACGCTCCTCACTGTAAACGATGCCTCCAATTTTAGTGTCACCTGCAAACTTACTAACTTTGCGTTGTTCACCCTGGTCCAAATCATTGATATAGATGGCAAACAGCAATGGGCACAACACCGATCCCTGAGGCACTCCACTAGTCACAGGCCTCCAGTCCAACAAGCATAGCCATTTGCTTCATAACGTCAAGCCAATTGTGTCGCCAATTTGCCAGTTTACCTTGGAGCCCATGGGATCTAACCTTCTAGAGCGGCCCACCATGTGGAATCTTATCAAACGCCTTACTGAAATCCATATAAATTATGTCCACCACCCTGCCCTCGTCAAACCTCCTGGTCACTTCCTCAAAACACTCTATCAAAATTTGTAAGGCATGATCTCCACACACAAAGCTATGCTGACTGTTCCAAGTCAAACTCAGTCTTACCAAATGCATGCATATCTTATGTCTCCAATCCTTCTCAAGTGGTTTCCGGAAACAGATGTGAAGCTTACTGGTCTATATTTCCCAGGCTTTTCTTTGCAGCCCTCCTGAATAAGTGCACAACATTTGCTACTGCCCAGTCTTCCGTGTCCTTGGCCCCTGAACTGTCTTATCTCGCCTCGTGCAGTGCTCTTAGATATATCTGGCCAGGACCAAGAGATTTATCTGACTTTGTGCATTCTAATGTGTCCAACAGCATCTCTACTGTCATATGGACTGTGCCAAGATATCGCAACTAACCTCCCAAAGGCCATAGGTCTTCGTGTCTTTCTTCATGGTAAATACAGAAGAAAAATTGAGGACCTCAACCATCTCATGAGGTTTTACACATGCGTGCCTATTTTGGATTTTATGACGTCCTATTTTCTATCTCTAGTTGTTCTTTTTCTTTACTATACTGAATTTGGATCTGCTCAGCCAAGGCTATCTCATACCCCACTTTAACCTTGCTGATTTCCTTCTTCAGTGAACTCCTCTATCCCCTGTGTTACTCCAGGGGTTGCCTAGATCCCAGCTGCCTGTACCCGAGTGATGTCTAATTTTTTGTTGGTCAGAGCCTCAATATCTCTTGTCATCCAAGGTTCTCTCTTCCAGCCTCACTTTCCCTTCACCCTTACAGGAACATATAGACCTTGAACTCGAGCTATCTCACTTTTGAAGCTCTCCCACTTGCCCGGGATTCTTTTACCTGGAAATAAACTACTCCATCAACCCCTGCAATCCCCTGACTAAGTCCAACAAAATACGCCATGCCCCAATTTAGAACTTGAATCTGTGGACCACTTTTGTCCCTACCATAACTATTATAAAATTAATATAGCTCCAGTCACTTTTCCCAAAAGGCTCCCCCACTTTACCTCCATCACCTATCCTGCCCTATTTCCAACAGTAGGTCGAGTTTGTCCCTTCCCGAGTTGGATCCTCTACATGCTGCTTGTGGAAGCTTTCCTGAACACGTTTAACAAATTACGTTGCATCTAAGTTCTTAATACTCTGGAAATTCCAATCTAGGTTAGGATAATTAAAATCACCTATTATGACAACCCTATTGCTCCTGCAAGTCTCGCCAGTCTCCCTGAATATTTGTTTCTCTAATTCCCATTGATTATTTGAAGACTTATAGTGCAACCACTATAACATTACCACCCCCCCTCCCTTACTTCTTTGCTCCATTCACAAAACCTCATTGGATATTACCTCAGTTATTTCATCTTTAAATACTAGAGTGATACGTGCCTTATTCAGAACTATTGGTATTTAAATTGTTTCCATTTACATCTCTTCCTCGCAGTGACTTTCACATTCGCAGCATCCCTTGTCAAGGAACCGTGGAGGTATAGAGCAGTAAATGGATGGGAACTGCACATCCTGTCACTTCCAGCATTGGTTGCATGTTTCTCCACACTGGGCAGTGATCTAACACAGTGTTACCGAACAATGCAACAGCCTGGGTTTATATATGAATGAACCAGTGCGGACTGCACAGCTCTACATGCTTGACATTTAGCCCAGGATTATAGATCCAGCATTGGTGTGGGCTGCACAGTGTTTCACTCTGGACATTGCTGGCTTGCATACAGCTGTACACGAGCCGGATCTACACAGTGCTCCATCCTGAATATGTAATGGATGGGCTGGTTATGTGAGTTGGATTGCGAATGTGAGAGTACTAAACATCTGGCAATGCCTTTATTTTGTGTTTTACTTCTTGTGATTGAACTCTTCAAATCTTGACTCATCCGGTTAGACCCATCTTCATCACTTCCTCAAAAAATACCACCGAGTCAGTAGGATGTGATCTCCAATGTACAAAGCCCTCTTCAGTCCTTGTCGTTCCAAATGCATGTACATCCTTTCCCTCAAAATCCCCTCCAACAATTGAGTCACCAATGACGTCAGGCTCACCAATCTATAGTTACCTGGTTTTTCCTTCCTTTCTTAAATAATGACCCTATGTTAGCAGCCCTCCAGTCTTTTGACACCTCATCTGTTAAAATCAATGATACAAATATATAAGTGAAATGCAGAGCAATCTCTTTCCTAGCTTCCCACAAACATCTGGGATACAACTGATCAGGTCCCAGGGATTTGTTCACCTTTATTTGTTTTAAAATGTCCAACACCTCCTTGTAATATAGACACTTTTCAAGATATCACTATATATTTCTTCATTCTCTCGCTCTTGTAATCTCCTCCACATTAAATACTGAGGAGAAAAACTTGTTTCGCATCCCTTCAATCTCCTGTGGTTCTACACATAAAGTAGCCTTACTGATCTTTAAGGAGCCCTATTCTCTCCCTAGTTAATCTTTTGCCATTAAAGGATTTGTAGAGTTTCTTCAATGCCTTGTTAACCCTATTTCCAAAGCCATCTCATGTCCACATTTTTCTGGCCCGATTTCCCCGTTGACTATACACTTATTGCCCTTATACACCTCTCGGGACTCACTTGATAACAACTCTGTTTACCTTACATATGCCTCCTTCCTTACCTTGACCAGAGGATCAATATATCTAGCCATCCAGCACTCCCTGCACCCACCAGACTTGCCCCTCTCACTAATAGGAACACGTTGGCTCTGGACTCTCTGAAACCAAGTTTTCATGGCCTTGCATTTTCCAACCATCCCTTTACCTGCGAATAGGGTATCCCAATCAGCCTTTCACAGGGCTCGCCTAACACTTTCAAAATTGGGCTTATTCAAGGTTAGAACTTCAATGTTTACATCAGGTCTTTCCTATTCCAAAACTAATTTAAAACTAATGTACATGTGTAACAGACTTGAAAGTTAAATAAACACTTCCTGCCCCTCTGTAACAGGCTCGAGAGGGTGAATGGGCACCTCGTGGCCCTCTGTAATAGACTGGAAAGGCAGAATGGCCTCCTCCTGTCCTTATGTAACAGATCCGAGACATTAAATGACACAGCAACCCTAGGATTACGAGCAACCGTTAAAGTGTATCTGATGGATGTCCATCCCTTCTCAGTTACAGAAACACAACCAACACAATGTACTCCAGGTGCCCTCTCAGTAACACCTCATACAGCTGCAGTGACACATCTCTTTGTTTTGAATGAATCTGTTGGCAAAATGTACCAATATTCTAGATTTCCACCTTTTCAAGTAGCAACAGGCTAATATGGGCTAAATGGCCTTCTCTTATCCCTCTGTAAGAGGCCCATAGGGACAGAATTGCTTCGGCCTGTTGCTGAGCAGCAATCTCAATGCTCCATCTCAAGGTTATGAAAGGATTTGGTAGCAGGGCCCTGAAAACCAGGAGTAGCCTCACACTGGTCAATAATATCATACTTTGTGTTGAGGTATCTAGAAACTTGCCCACTCGACTTTTTTTATGCAGCCGATCTGTTGTTTTATAACTGCCTCCTTTCATAAACAGAGTGGAATATATATAGACCCCTGCAGTGTTCTGTTAATACTCTCATATACAAGTTACAAAAAGATTATAAAGATTGATGGTCTATCCCTCAGCAATCCTCACCCATTCCATCCAAACCCAGTAAATGTTCCCTTTTATACTGATATGAAAAGTGATGTGTGGAACAGGTTAACTGAGCTGTTTGTTCAGTCATGATTTGGAGATGCCAGTGTTGGACTGGGGGTGAACAAAGTTAAAAATCACACAACACCAGGTTATAGTCCAACAGGTTTAATTGGAAGCACACGAGCTTTCGGAGCGCCGCTCCTTCATCAGGTGATAGTGGAGGACACAAATCTAAGGCACAGAATTTATAGCAAAAATTTACAGTGTGATGTAACTGAAATTATACATTGAAAAATACCTTGATTGTCTGTTCAGTCTTTCATCTGTTCGAATACCATGATCGTTTCATTTATTTCTTGTGTAAATCACAAAACCCTTTTTTAAAAAAAAGTTGCATTTTCAGGTTAACTGTAACATTGACTGTTACCTAGACAATATGTTCAAAGTGTTCGCCCCCTGTGTTCTCTTGTCTATGCCATGATGTTTAGATTGATTCTAATCTGAAAAGTGAGAATAGAGTTTTACATGAATTCCTGCAGTTTTTGAGCTCAGAGTTTTACATGAATTCATGCAATTTTTGAACATTGTACAATGTAATTCTGCAAGTACAAATACACCCCACAAAACATATGTGTGCAGGAAGGTTCGTCTGTTTGTGTGTTTGTGTATGTGTGTTTTTCTGGGTTGAGGGTCGTGAGTGTGAGAGGGAGTGTATATGTGTGTGTAGTGATGTAGAGTCTCTTAAGTCTGTGAGGGGGTGCATACGTGAGTGTGGCAGTCTGTGTGCGTGTCTGGGTGGGGGCTGTGAGTGTCTGTAAGAGAGAGTGTATATGTGTGTGCATGAGTGTAGTGTGGTCTCAGTTTCTGAGCGGATGCCTGTGTGAGTGTGGGTGTCTGTCAGGGTGTGTGGGAGTGTCTGTGTGCGTGTCTGTGTACATGTGTGCCCGTGTGTATGTGTGTGTATAGGAGTGCCTGTGTATGTGTGCGTGTAGTGGTGTCTGTGTGTGTATAGTGCAATGGTGGTCACCTGTAATGTGACATGACCCCAAGATCCCGGTTGAAGCCCTCCCTATGGGTACCGAAATTAGCTGTCAGCCTCTGCTCGGCCACTTTTCGCTGCTGCCTGTCCTGAAGTCCGCCTTGGAGGATGGTCACACGGAGGTTGGAGGTTGAATGTCCTGGACCACTTAAGTGTTCCCCAACTGGGATGGAACACTCCTGTCTGTTGATTGTTGTGCGGTGCCCATTCATCTGTTGTCGTAGCCTTTGCTCGGTTTCCCAGTGTTTGTTCAGTGACTGTGATTAATGCCAATCTCCATTGATTCTAATTATCCAAGTGGAGGGTTTTAATGATAAATGGGCGCCGTTCAATGTGTTATCCCATAACATGAGCGGGAGCATCACCGACAGCACTGATAGGGATCAGCAGATCCAGAGAGAGGGGGAGGAGAGATCCGAATCTGAAAACATTAGACTGGAATGTTCCAAAAATGGATCAGATGAATGAATCAATTGATGAATCATTGGACTGGCATGTTCCAACAATAGACAGGAGTTTATCCAATTATGTTTGGTATCTTTCTGCATTTTATTGGTGGTCATTATCATTGCGGATCTATTACGCTCTTCTCATTGTTCAATATTTTTATTATCCTTTCCTCGGTATGTTTGGCGTTCCTGGTAAGTGTCACTGTCAAGTTTTTGTTTCTCTATAAACTAGTTATGACTGTATTACTGGTCTTTCATATAGTCTACACTTCTTGTCGCTATTATTGTTCCTCCTGAAACTCTCAATCCAGATATTCACTCTACAGACCACTACTAACTTCATCAATGAACGTGTTCAATTACTGTCTCCCTCTCTGCTCTGGCAGTGTTACTCATGGGTCTCTATGTTGACCTACTCAGCTCCAGCGTAGAACTACAATTTATTGTATCATGGCCTTTGTTATTTAAATATTAACAGCATGGAGGTCACTCTCTACTGTTCTGGTTACAAACTCCACTTCCTTCCACTGTTTCCATCCCATCCCTGGCCAATATCTGCAGCTGAAGCAGACAAGTCACAACTGTGTGTGGTCCCTTTGACAATTAGCTCATTCTTCACATCATTCCCTGGCCTTTTCACTCCTGACTATATTGCACTGGTTTATTCCATCTGCTGTTTGAATCTTGAGCTATGAAATACAGTCTTAATGAAGCCAATAATCTGCTGCTGCCGCTCCCAGCTTCAAACCTGCCAAAGCAAATCTGCTTCGAACTCACGCCAAACTCCCATCCATCTGTCATTCATGTGCACGCCGATGTATATTGCTATTGTGACTGGCAATGACTTTATTTTAACATTCTCAAACACATTACCTCATCTGTCCATGAAACTTCCCTCGCTCCCTTTCTGTTGATTAACAAAAAGCCTGCCAGTTGTTCGTATTTAAAATAGTTTCCTCCATGTGCGTTCCTTCTCAAACAATGAGTTTCATATTCAACCACGCCTATCGCGCACGCACACACACGCACTCTCTCTCTCAGTTTCTGATGAGCACACAATCGCAGCAAACCTTCCCATTGTAGGCAGTAACCTGATGCGAGTATGGTTAGAATACGATAGTAAAGTTTGCAATACTCTCTATGCTGGGCAGATAGTGCAGTTTACTGAGCAACACACTAGCATGGTCTGCACAGCTCTCCATGCTGGGCTGTCATCTTGTCCCAGTTTATGTTGTTTGTGGTGTTCTATGAAGCAGATTGAGAATTTGATGTAACAAACCATTCCAGCTGATGTGACAATGCCTTTATTCGATGTTCTCATTCTTGTCATTTTACTCTCGAAGATCTCACTTCTCCAGTTCGTCCCACTGCCCTGTCTGATTCCCCATATTTCCACAACATATTTTCCGTTAATTAACTGTCTGTTTCTGTCTTTAATGTGAATCTTTCTCTCCCTCTGTATTTTTCCCTGGGTTTAGCTTTTGGTTCCCTAGTGTATCAAGTGCTGGCATTGTGTAGTTCAGAAAGAGTGAAATGGTGTGTTTCAGGCTGTTGTTCACTTCGCGGTATATCCCATGTGATGGTCCATGGACAGGGGTGTTTTAGAAGTTATGAGACACATCCTTGCAACTTGGTCTGTACCTGAATTTGTCCCTCTCCGGTGACCTTGCGATCAGTAACACGTGGAAGTCCCTTAAGTAAAGGACCAGGCATCTAAATTGTGTGACAATGCTGTCACGTTTCTTAAAAAAAAAATTATTTTCTCCTTTTTAAAATAAGAGATCTTACAGGCCAAACTGCCTACTGAAAACGGCTCAGGTAAATAACTTACGACGCTTTTAGGGTTTTTAATAAATAGCAGTAACAACGGCCTCGTAACTTATCCCAAGCTGCTACTCTCTCTGAAACCTGACTTGATGCTGTTTCTTCCTGGATTGGAGAACTGTATGAAGTATGTATGTCTGAATGTTCCTTTTTACCAAGGGGTGTGTCTATGGAATGTTAGTATATTGGAACAGGTCATCTATAGAAGGTATTATATCCATTACTCGGTTAAGGTTTCCAATAATAAAATTATTCTAAATTCCTCGTCATTTTGAATGGATTTTCATTAGAGTGTTTAAATATATGGTGTTTTGCTTAATGGTGGGTGGGTTTGACTAGTAGCATCACATCTGGAAAACCTAATTCACATCTACCATTAAAATAAGAAAAGGGTGGCATCCAAGTTACCCTCTTAAACTGGTTTGAGGCAGTCGAGTTGGTCTATAGCAAACTGGGGACTCTTGTCTGGTTCTAAATTGATAACACCAAATTGGGTTTAGAATTACAATCCCTACAGTCTGCAAACAGGCCAATAGACCCAACAAGTCCACACCGACCCTCCGAGGAGTAACCTACCCAGACCCATTCCTCTACCCTAATATTTACCCCGAAAAGGATCCTAACCCACATACATCCCTGAAAACTATGAATAATTTAGCATGGCCTATTCACCTGACATGCACATCTTTGGATTGTGTGAGGAAGCCAGAGAATCCAGAATAAGCTCATGCAGACACTGGAGATTATGCACCGGGAGATTATTCGGTACAAAGGTCGCATATGGTAGTTGTTAGTGTCTTTTGTTCCGGATGTTGAATTCGGCGGGTTTAAACAGTGTTTTGTGTATTTAGATTCTTTCAGTCACTAAGAGTTCTCTGGGTGTGGAAGAAGTAAACTTGGGGGTTTTACAAAAGGTAATGAAGGCAAAGCTGTAGGAATTGACAGACAAACTGGAGTTGGGTTTGCTTTTGTCTGTGCGAAAATGAGAGATAATTACAGCTATAGTTCCGGAATTACATTGGACGGAACCGCCATCAGACGCTTTCGAAATGGCTAGAATTCAATTTCAAATGAGGCACTTTGAACATAAGAAGGAATTGAAAGAGTTTGAATTATGATGAAAAGTAGAAATAAAAGAAAAGGAAATGAAGAAGAAAGAGAGGAAAGGAGAGAAGAAAAGCAAAGAGTTCCAACTTAAACAGTTAGCAATTAGAGAGGAAAGTTGACATAGAAAGCGGAGATCCAGGTAGACGGTAGGCTGGATGAGGAGGATTGTGAGGTTGAGCAACCCTGTAATAGCCAATGGCCTAATGAGGTTCTGTTTAAATACACCCAGGCATTATCTAAATTTGATGAGAAGGATGGGGGAGCCTTTTGAATTTCATTTGAGAAAGCGGCTAAACTAATGCAGTGGCCAGTAGCCATGTGGATTTAGTTGATCCAAACAAAGCTGGTAGGTATTTGCATCCCTATCGGAGGAGGTATCTGGCCAGTATGGGGTGGTGAAGAAAGCCATCTGAAGTGCAAATGAGCTTGTGCTAGAAGCCGACAGTCAGCGTTTCAGGAATCTAGAAAACGGTCCCTGGTTAAACTCACATTGAGTTTGAAAGGATAAAACAAAGTAATTTTGAATAGTAGGTAAGGGTATTAAACACAGAGCAAAGCTATGACACTGTTAGAGAGATTCTTATGTTGGAGAAGTTCAATAATTCACTTCCTGCAATCGTGAGAACTCGTGTGGAAGAGCAGTTACAACGGCAAGATTAGAAGCTGAAATGGCTGATGATGATGATTTGGTTCAGAAATCAAAGTTTGGTTTCTGTGAGGCATGGAGAAGAATGTGCGAGATCTTAAAATATATACCTGTGAAAGTAAGCTTTACTGGCATAGGCCAGGAGTAGCAGGGAAAGAGGTTACAGCATTAAGAGGTACAGAAGCATGTCACTCTTTTATGCTGAGACATGAGGAGCTATGTCATTCAGAAGGACTGTTGGAGAGATGAGAAGTGCTCCATTATGTAACGTGTGGTTGGACTGTCCAGTGGAATCATCAACAGATTTATTCCACAATGGGAAGGAGGTCTTGAGCTTTTTGTTGGCGTTACAACGTTTCAGCATTTAAATCGCGAATAACATACATAAGCCAAATCTTTATCACTGATCGTGAACCCTTAAAATTTTGGAGAAGTTTAGGGAAGGAAACACCAGTCTGTTTCGATTGAGCTTATTATTGCTGCCATTCAATTTCAAATTATACAGGTGACAGGGCGAGGAAACCTAAATTTTGACACGTTGTGGAGACTTGGATGAAGAAAGACAAAGGCATTCTGTTGCAGGAGTAAAATGATTGAAATCTAATCTAGTTGTGAACATTTGTATGGTCAGAGTCAATGCTTTATATATATATATAAGGAAGTCTAGGGGGTCTAAAATGAATCCACACTTGTATATTGATCGATTATTTCATTAAAGGTGGAGTCGTGAGGATACTATCACTGTAAAAAGGTTATTTTCTTTCGGATTTTTTTTGAATAGAGGTTTTAAATGCAGAGGTGCAGAACTGCTGTCTGAAAACAGTTAAAGCAAATAATTGAGAAAGCTTTTAGGTTTCATTAAAGCGGTGGTAAGAATGGAAGGGCAGTGGCCAGCACTTCCAGACCAGGTTTCCTCATTTTGTTTTTAGCTGCAGCATTCAGAAGATGTTGGGGATTCTAGAAGGGTTGGAAGTTTCAATACATGATCCCCAGCTGCTTTTCTCTCTGAGATCTCTGTTGATGCTGTTTCCCCCTGGATTGGAAAACTGCTGTAAGGATCTGTATTTGAATATATCTTTGGGCCAAGCAGTGTATACCAGGAAGGTACGGTATCTATTGTTTGTGTAAGTGTTCCAACATATAAGCTATCCCGAAATTTTCTTTTCTTTGATTGTATTTTAACTAAAGCATTTGAATAGATTATATTTTGCTTAATGTCGAGTGGTTTGACCAATTGCAACATATCTGTAAGGCACACTTCCCATCTATATTCAAAATAAGGAAAGGTTTGGATCTAAACGGACTTCTTTCAATATTTTGCGGGGATATGGACTGGTCCACAACACTTGTACCAAGTGGTTTCTGACTGGCTCCTGTAATTGAAAAGTTAGTCCAGCAGCTGGCGATGGTTTGCTGGAGGTTGTGCTGTGAGCTGCTTCCGACATTCAGGGAGACCTGAGGATTTGGTGACCCAACTCTGGATGGAGCCTGGGGACTGTAGTTACAGCATCTGGGTCTGTAACATGAACAATAAATGGAGCAGAGGCTGCAGAGAGGGGAAGCTCTGAAACCACGGCGTCAGTGTGTGTGCGGGGAAAGGGATCTGTTATATCCACCCCGGGTTTTCCAGGAACAGCTTCCCAAGCTCCACTTAACCAAGGAGCAGAGTGTGAGGGGCCCTGACTGAACAAGGAGCTGGTCATAGAATGGTGTCACCTCCTTCAACACGACCTGCAGCTTCACACCAGGGGGAGGAGGATGCTGCCAGTGACTGTGAGGGTCACTGTTTCATTCAGCTTCTATAATCCAGAACTTTCCAGGCAGGACGAGGTGACATATCCATCATCTCCCAGTATCTCAACATCAATGTCACCATTCGGTGAAGGAGCATATATATGGTGGATGAGGTATATAGATTGTTTCTCCCTCAGCAGGGAGCTGCCGGGTGTATTCAGTATAGTGGGTTTGCCGATGGTGTACATGGCATCTGCAGGGTATCCATGTCAATGGGGAGAGGTAGAGGAACTGAAGGAGTTCTCTCTCTATTAATGTTACAGTGTGCCCATCACAGTGCATCATATTGGTGAATACCCACTGTCCTGGCAGCAGTCATGGCCTGTTCATTCAGAAGCAGTCAGCCATTCCCATTGTCATCGGGTCTCCACGTAGAAAGAAACGAATATATCTTGGATAAAGGCCGTCTCCTTGATGCACGTTTCAAAACACCATCACCATCATCAACCACATCAAAGTATTCCATGTGTTCGGAGAGCAATGGGGTCACTTGGAGTGTCTGGGAGCTGAGGATCAGGGATGGAGCAAAACCTCCCATGTCTGAACGGATCTGAGTGGACCCCCCAGGACACAGTATCATTAAGTCCTGTAATCTCTCTCCATTTTAGTAACATATTGCTTTCCATTATTCCTGTAAATGAAATGACAGGTTATATCATGTTAAATTCCACCTGCCAAACTATTATCTATTATCTTTACCCCTCTGAATCTACTTGCAGACTTTCCACCCTCTCTTGGTAATTTAATCTCTTGCTTACCACAGCGACATCACCAAACTCAGTACCTGTATATCTGTTCAATTTCTCTTCATAAGACAAACACTTCAAACATGGAATCAATCTAATGAAGTTCCTCTGAATTGCCTCCAATGGAAATAGCTCATTCTGCAGGACACCCAAACTGTACTCCAGTTGCAGCCTCACTAATGCCTTGCATAGCTACACCAACACTCCCTACCTTTCTACTCTATCCTTTTATAAATAACCACTGAAATTATGCTTGCAGTTCTCATTACGACAGTACCCACAGGCAGGTTTTCTATGATATGCAAGCAGACACCCAGATCCCTCTGCACCTAAGCACTTTGAACTTTCTCTCCATTCAGATAATAATTTGTCTTTCTATCACACTGGCCAACTTGAATAGCCCCATATTTATTCACTTTAATTTTCCTTGCCAAATGTTGGCCCGTTCACCCAACCTATCCATATAGTTTTAAAATCTCTTGCATCATCATTCTGAAGTAATTTCCCACCAATGTTAGTGTCATGTGAAAATGTGGCATTGTATCTTCTATCCCATCAACCGAGTACAGTAATAACATCGATCGCAAATGGTTGAGGCATGAGAACTGAAATCAATGGCACCCCACAAATTGCATTTGCCAAAATAAAATGACACACTTATTCCATCTGACTCCATTTTGTTGGATCACCAATCCTCCATCCAAGCTAATACATTACTCCTAAACCCATGTTGTCTCATCTTACCACTTACTCTTTGGAGAAGCGATTTATCCGATGCCTTCAGGAAGACGAGATATGTTCTATCTCCAGGATTCCCACGATCCACCTTGTTTGTGACATCTTCAAATAACTCAACCAAATAATTGAAACACGATTTAGCCTTCATAAAACCATGTTGACTCTGACGAATTGTGGTTTAAGTTTCCAAATGTCCTGAACAATGGATTCTAATAATTTGCCTTAAATTACAACAGTTTATTGTTACACTTTAGTCCCGAATGTATGCCATTATTACAATTTCTTCCCTTTCGAAAACCTTTACTTTTTCTTTGAATTCCTGTTTAATGGGCACAAGGCTTTAAGAGATCTGCTCCAATTGCTGTGTAAGACTCATGTGTGATTGAATGGAGTCATCATGCTGCTGATGTACAATATCGATGGGCTGACGTCTTTGTGGTGTTCCCATGTTGTCGTCTCCAAGGCCAGAATAACCTCATCCTGTTGATGCTTTAGAGGATTGGGAGATTATGGAATCTTCCTGTTGTTGTGTAACATTTTAAAGGGCTGATGGGTCTTCTCATACTTCGCCATCACAGGTGGATATACTGAACGGTCTCCTCATGTATCCTGAAGATGGGACCGAGGGATTGATTGGTCTTCTCTCCTTCCCATACAACAATCACGTGTCTAAATTACCTCTTCCTTTCTCATGAAAGAAGTCTCAGATAGTTTTTATCCTTCTCCAATTCCCTTGCAATAGGCTCGGTGGGTCTGAATGGCCTCCTGTTATCCCAGTGTAACAATCTCCAGTCACTGTGTGACCCCCTCCAGTTCCTATGTTACAGACATGAGGAGGCTGAATGGACTGATCCTGTTGCTGTTTAACAGGATACTGGTGCAGCATAGGCTCGAGTGGCTGATTGGCCTCCTTCTGTCAGTGTATATCAGGCTCCAGGGGCTGAATAGCCTCGTCCTGTTTTGGTGTAACAGGTTTGAAGACCTGAATATCCTCCTGTTGTTATTGTGTAACAGGCTGGAGAACGGAATGGATTCCTCCACTATCTGTGTAATTCACTTCACTTGTTGAATCCTTCTATCATCTATTTTCAAATAAGATCATTTCAATTTTTGTAAACTCCAATGGCTACTGGGTCAACCTGATCATCCTTTCATTATAAGTTAGCACCTTCATTGCAGGAATCAGTTGAGGGAACCATCTCTGAGCTGCGTCCAATTTAAAACATCCTTTCTTCATTGAAGAGATTAAATCTTTACACACTACTCCAGATGTGATCTCACTAAGACCTTGTACAGCAGCAGCAATACTTTACCAGCCTGCTTTAATGTTCCCACCCAGCTCAGAGATGTCTCAGCTCTCTGGGGGAATACAGAGCATTGTTGGAAGATCATTGTCCAAAGGGGGTGCGACGGGGGAGGTAGCTGGGATTGCGATAGGTAGATGAAGGTGAGGTTGAAAGTGATAGGTGATTAAGGGAGACATAACGCCTCATCTGCTGCAACCATTAAACCCAATGTGGTCTTCTCTACATTGGCGAGGCAGGAGGTCAACTTGTGGATCATTTCAGCGAACATCTCTGGGACAGCCAGACTGAACAACTCCATCGCCTTTTGGCTGAGCACTTTAAATCCCCTTCCCACTCTGCCAAGGACATAAGGGCACTGGGCCTGCTCTATCGCCAAACCCAAGCCACCAGAAGCCTGGAGGAAGAAAGCCTCATCTTCTGTCTTGGGACCTTCCAAACACAGGGGGTCATAGTGGATTTCTCCATTTCCTCTAATCCCACCTTATCCTACTCCAAACTTCCAAGTTAGCACCGCTCTTTTGAATGTTCCTATGTGTCCACCTTCCTCCCGATCAATCTGGTCCATCCTCCTCTCCGACTATCACTTTCAACCTCACCTTCATCTACCTATTAGATAAAAGGAGGCAGCTTAGAAAAATGCCAAGTGTTGCAGTGAGCCAGTGGATTCAGAGAAATGTAGGACCCAGCAAAGGATGACCAAGAATCTGAGAAAAAAATCAAAATGAGAAAAAGCCTGCAAACGAAAGAAAAACATAAAGACTGCTAAAAAGCGTCTATACTACTTGAAAAAAAATAAAAATCAAGGTCAAATGTGGAACAGTTGGTGTGCGTTCAGGATAATTTACTGCAGAGAACAGAGAAATCGCAGAGAAAAGAAACAGTTTCTTTGCGTCTATCTTCATGGAAGAATGTCCAGAAAATCTTCCAGAAATACCAAGTGACCCTGGGACTTGTGTAAGTAAAGTCTAAGATCATTCTTATCTTTGTAAAGAAAGCTGGATTGAGTATTATTAATCTGACAGACTAGATGTACTTGATACAAGAATTTCAGAGGAAGCAGCAATAGACATATTGATTGCATCGAGGATTTTCACTTTATTTTCTGACACATTCCCGAAAGGCATTTAGCCAATCTGGATCAGGCAAAGGTTATAAATATTATCCAACAGTTTAAGAAATGTTGAATTTGGAGAGTGGTGAACGACAGACCAGTTATCTTGTCACCCGCAGTCAAGTATCTGTTGGACTCGATAACAAAGAATATGCTACTAGATATTTAGAAGGTAATAACATAACTGGGCAGTGTGGGAATGTACCAATGAAAGGAAACCCAGAAGTGGCAAACATATTTTTGGAATGGTTTGAAGATGATTCTTGTGGACATAGGCAATGATGAACCATTGGATAACGTACAGTTGGATATTCATGAGCTTTTTCTAAAGAACTCACACTGTAAGTTCATAAGAAACATTAAACCGAGAGATATTGGGAAGAATATATGCCACTGGGAAAGTAAAAATTCAGTTTACAGTCATGTGAATGTAATTGGAAGATAGAGGATGTCGTGCACCAGTTGCATCGAGCGTTGGTGAGACTAAACATAGAATATTGTGTATCATTCGGAGTCCCAATCTAAGAAAGAATATATTGACTACAGAGGAACTTTAAAAGGTATTATCCAGATTAATCCGTAAAATGGCAAGATTGTCTGACTGGGAACCTCAGCCTGTAATCTCGAGTTTCAAAACATGAGAGTTGATTGTAGTGACTCTGAGAAACATCGAAAGGACTGAATAACAGAGGGACATGGAGAAGTACAAGTAGGCGAGATCTGGGAGAATACCATGATATTCTACACGGACAAATAGGACAGAATAATCAGCAAACAGCTAGTGTCCATTCGAAACCAAAGGGGCAATCTGTGTGTCAAGCTGGAGAACATTGATAGATTGTTACATGAGACCTTCTCATCTATTTTACTTGGGAGAAGGAGGATGCAGGTACAGAATTCAAGAAGATGGACTAGGAAGCTCTTGAACAGATTGATGTAAAATACGAGCAGGGATTTGAGGTTTTGTTCTGTACAAATTTGGACCAATCTCCATGTCTGAATGAGTTGTATTACAGGCGGCTGTTGGGGTCAAAGGAGGAAAGACACTGACTGAATATTTTAATTAGAATCTGACCATAGGGGAGGTACCAGAGAACTAGAGAACTGCTAATACAATTCCACTTCACAGTAAGGGTGGGAGAGATAGACCAGGGAACTATAGACGAGCGAGTATTAGATCACTGTTAAGGAAACTACTGGATAAAATAGGTAAGGGCAAAATCGAACTCTAATCAGAGTCGCAAGGTTTGATCAGGGATAATCATCATGACTTTATCAGAAGGAAGTCACATCCATTTGATTTGATTGAATTAGTTTGAGGAGGTAGATTATTTAGTTTTGTAGGAAGGCCTTTGACAAATGTCCACCTGGGAAACTGAAAAATAAAGTAAAATCTCACAATATGATGGATAACTTGGCAAGTTACAACGAAAATTGTCTGAGTAGCAGGCAACAGAGGGTGGTGGGAGAAGGCTGTTTGTGTGACTGGAAACCAGTGTCCCCTGGTGTACCACAGAGATCAGTGTTGTGTCCCTTATTCTTTGTGTTATTCATAACAAAATATAGATCTGAATGTGGAGGGGGCTAGGTGGAGAGTGGGGGAGGTGTGATAAGTAAGTGTATGTTTGACATAAAGATTGGCTGAGTGGTTAGCAGTGAGTGAGAAGGCCTTAAGTTTACAGGAAGATGCAGATGAAATGGTCAGATGGGCACATCAATGGCAGATGGAATGTAACCCTGATAAATATGAGGTGATGCACTTTGGGAAATGGAACCAGGCAGGGGAGGACTCAATGAATGGCAGCACACTGGGAAGCTCAGATTGTGCTTCTCCACACATCCCTCAATGTGACTGGACAGGTTAATGCTTAAAAATGTGTTGCTGGAAAAGCGCAGCAGGTCAGGCAGCATCAAAGAAACAGGAAAATCGATGTTTCGGGCAGATTCCTGAAGAAAGCTTATGCCCGAAACGTTGATTCTGCTGCTCCTTTGATGCTGCCTGACCTGCTGCGCTTTTCCAGCAACACATTTTTGAAACTCTGATCTCCAGCATCTGCATTTCTCACTTTCTCCTGGACACGTTAATGGGCTAGTTAAGAATTGGACCTTGGGTGTAGCGTTTCCTAATCAGGGTGTAGATTATAAGAGCAATACAGGGCTTTGGTTCGGCAAAAATGGAGTACTGTATGTAGCTCCGGGAACCACATTCCAGGAAGGATGTGATTGTACTGGAGAGGGTGCAGAGGTGATTCACCAGGATGTTCCCTGGAATGGATCATATCAGCTATGGAGAGAGGCTGGATAAGCTCGGGTTGTTTACTCTGGAGCAGCGAAAGCTGAGGAGTCAGTGATTCAGACGGATAAGTTTATAAGCGACACGGACAGGGTGGATAGGCAGCAACTGTTCCTTTTAGTCAGAGGGTCAAGTACAAAGGAGCACACTTTTACAGTGGGGGCAGCACGGTGGCACAGTGGTTAGCACTGCTGCCTCACAGCGCCAGAGACCCGGGTTCAATTCCCGCCTCAGGCGACTGACTGTGTGGAGTTTGCACATTCTCCCCATGAAGAGTTTGAGATTCAGAGATGATTTAAACATTTTTTCACCTCGAGGTCTGGGGTTCGGGGATTACTTCCTGAGAGGGGAATGATCACCTCACAATCGTTAAAAAGTACTTGGATGAGCAATTGGAAGTGTCATAACATTCCAGGCTATGGGCCTGGTGTAGGAAAGTGGGACTAGTATAGATCGTGCTGTATTTCTGTTGGCACAGAGTCTATGCCCCTGTGAGTATATGGTGTGGAAGGTCAATTATTGAGCAGTTTAAGGCAGGAATTGATGGATTTCTGCAGAGTTATATTCATAAGGGTTATCAGAATGAACTGTATTAGGTTGTTAAATTATGTCAATGTGAGAAATATGAGAAAACAAGTGCAGTTTCCTTACAGTTTGAAACTAGAGAATGGAGAATGGGGAACAGGGAAATGGCAGAACTATGAAGCCACTACTTCAGTTCTGACTTCACAGAACTTTCTAACAATACAAGGAAAACCGAGTCTGGTGTGGGAAAATGGTAGAGTACATGGAACAATAAACATAGTCAGTAAATGGTTTAGCAGAAATTATTGTTGTTGAAAGTAATGGTCATAGACAACACCAACATAGATTTATGAAATGGGAATTATGTTTGAGAAACAAACTGGGAGACAAATGAAAGAGAATCAATGGATGTAAAACATTTTGATTTTTAGAAAAATGTTGGTAAAGCTCCAAGCCCAATTTGCAAAATCAAATCTGAGTGGATTGAGGCTAATATATGGACATGTTTCTAGAATGGGACAGCTGGCAGGAAACAGTGAATCGAAATAAACAGACTCAACAAGTAATAGCCTGACATTTTCTGATAGGTATGATTCTGTGCGTATGTCTATGTCCCAGACTCCCCATTACCTTCCCCAGATATCTCCTGTCTCATCAGCAGGACGGACACAGCAGACGTGGCGGCACAGTGTGATACAGTTGGAAGGGAATTGCTCTTGGAGTCCTCAACAGTGACTCCGTATCCCATAAAGTCTCATGGCATTAGTTTGCACATGGGAAAGGAAACCTCCTGCTGATTACCATGTACCAGCGTCTCTCAACTGATGACTCAGTACTCCTCCATGCTGACCAATACTTGGAGGAAGCACTGAGGGTAGCACGTACGCAGGATGTACTCTGGGTGGGGGATTTCAATGTTCACCACCAACAGTTTCTCAGCTACAGCATTACTGATCGAGCTGGCTGGGTCCTAAAGGACATAACTGGCGGCAGGTGGTGAAGGAACCAACAAGAGGAAAATACATCTTGAACACAGCCTTACTAATCTGCCAGTTGCAGAAGTATCTGTCCATGACAGTATCGGTAAGAGTGACCACCGCATAGTCATTGTGGAGATAAAGTCACACCTGCACATTGAGAATAACCTCCATCATTTGGGTGGTACTATCACAGTGTATAAGATAAGGCTGATGCATTCGCAACAATATTCAGTCAGAAATGCTGAGCCGATGATCCTCCAGTTGTCCACAGCGATTCAGTTACCAGTCATCAGCCAATTTGATTCAGTCCACGCGATATCCAGAAATGATTGGAGATACTGGATACTCCATAGGGTCCATAATCTGACAACATTCTGGCAATAGTACTGAATACTTGTGCTCCATAACTTGCCACTCCCCGAGCCAAACTGTTTCAATACAGTTACAACAACGGCTTTCCCGATTATGTAGAAAATTACCAAAGTATCTCCTGTATATAAAAAGCAAAACAAACCCAATCCGGCCAATTACCACTTCATCAGTCTACTCTCGATCATCAGTAAAGTGATGGAAGGTGTCAGTGCTTTTAAGCAGCACCTGCTCAGCAATAACCTGCTCAATGACGCCCAGTGTGGGCTCCACCAGGGCCACCCAGCTCCTGACCTCATTACCGTGGTTCAAACATGGACAAAAGAGCTTAATTACAGAGGTGGGGTGATAGTGACAGCCCTTTAAGTCAAGGCTGCCTTCTACCAAGTGTAGTATCAAGGGGCCTTAACAAAACTGAAATCAATGGGTATCAGAGGCAAACTCCCCGCTGGTTAGAATCGTATCTGACACGTAGGAAGGTGGTCATGGTTGATAAAGGTCAGTCAACTCAGCTCCAAGTCTGCAGGAGTCCCTCGAGCAGTGGCCGAAAACCTCTTCAGGACTGCTTCATCAATGACCTTCCTTCCATTTTAAGGTCAGAAGTGGGGATGTTCGCCAATGATTGTACAATGTTCTGCAACATTTGTGGCTCGTCAGATACTGAAGCAGTTCATGTTCAATTGCGACAAGATCTGGACCGTATCCAGGCTGACAATTGGCAAGTAATATTCAGGCCACACAAATGCTAGACCATGATCATCACCGATTCAATACAATCTAACCTGCCCCTTGGTATTCAATGGTGTTACTATCACTGAATCCCCCAGAATCAAAGTCCTGGTGGGTAATCATTGCTCAGAAACACACTGGTCTCGCCACATTAACAGTAACTACAAGAGCAAGTCAGGAGCTAGGAATACTGTGGCGAGTAACTCACATCCTGATTTCCAAAAGTCTGTCCTTCATCTACAATGCATAAGTCAGAAGTGTGATAGAAGACTCCCAATTTGCCTTGATGAGTGCAGCCCCAACAACACTCAAGAAGTTTTATACCATCCAGGACAAAGCAACCAGTTTGACTGTCCCTATATCCACAATGCTCCACCATCGACGCTCAGTAGCAGCAGTGTTTTACTATCTATATGCTGCAGTGAAATGATTCATCAAAGATCCTCAGAGACCATCTTCCCAACACACGATCACGTCCATCTAGAAGGACAAGGGCTGCAGATATATGGAAGTACTATCATCTTTAGGTTCCCTCCAAGCCATTCACCACCCTGACTTGGAAATACATCACCGCTCCTTCATAGCCGCTGGGTCAGATTCCCGGAATTCCCTCCTTAATGGCATTGGAGGTCAACAGCAGCAGGTGGACTGCAGCGTTCAACAAGGCAGCTCACCACCACCTTCTCAAGGGCATCTAGGGTCAGGTAATAAATGCTGGCCCAGCCAGTGACACCCAGATTCACGAAATAAATAAATAGAAATTAACAGAGGAAGGTTGCTGAGGTGTCGCAGGGATCGGTGCTTGGGGCCCAGCTGTTCACAATACCCATTAAACATTTGGTTGCTGGAATCAGATACAATATATCCCAGCCTGCTGACAGCACTAACTGATGTGGGATTGTGAGTGGGTGAGGAGGTTGTAAAAAAGCACCGAGAAGACTAAGACAAGTGGAGTGAATGGGTAAATACGTGACAGAGAGAGAACAATGTGGATAGAGGTGACGGTGTGCCCTTTGGTGGAAACGATAAATTGGCAGCCTACCATTTGAAACGGATTGGTTGAAACATGTTGATCTACAAAGGGACGTATGCTCCTTTTTGTTGTTTCCTTCTGCATAAACCTCTGAGGTCCCTGCAGCGCAGTGAGTTCTCTAACCTGTAGTCAATACTGGGCATGACATTGCCACCCTTACCAGTGTAAATACAACCAGCAAGTGGGGAGCTATAACATTGAAAAGGATCTGGATCTCCTTGTACACCAGTCACTGAAAGCAATATTGCAGGAAAGAAAGCAGTTAAGAAGATAAATGGTGTGCTGACCTTCATTTCAGGGGGATGTGAGTCCAGGAGAAAGGGTGTCTTACTGTAACTGTACAGGGCCTTGGTGAGACATCATCTCAAACATTGTGCGGTATTGTGGACATTTCACATCTCCATACCTAATAAAGGACAAACCTAACATTGAAAGAGAGCAGTGAAAGATGACCAGACTGATATCTGGGATGGCGAGCTTGTTGTGGGAGCAGAGTTTGTGGTGACTGAGCCAGTATTCCATGGGGTTTAGGAAAATGAGTGGAGAAATCGGTGAAATGTACAAAAGTCTGACAGGGTGAGACAGATTGGAAGCAGGGATGATAATTCCCCTGGCTGGGACGTCTAGAACAAGGAGCCACAGTGTTAGGTACAGGCAGGTCACTCTGCATTGAGATGAGAATAAATGTCTGCACTCACTGACTGGGGAACCTGGGGAATTCTCTCGCACCTGGAAACCAAGACACTGATTATAAATAAGGATTTAGAGACAGTAAAGGGATGGTGGGAGAGCAGGTGCACGGTGTGGAAATGAAGGGCCAACAATCATTACATTGAATTGGTTACCAAACTCGATGAACCAAACGTACTACTGCTCTTCCTATTTTATAGCTTCCCAAGGTTACTCACATTAACGGATATGTATATTGTGTGGGGTAAGTGCATTGCGAAGATTTTTTTCATGAACTAGAATGGGGAGGCTCCATGTGTTTTATGACCTACTCCTTTCCCACTGTGCAGTCTGTGGGAAAGCTCTGTAAATGCTGTCACAAGCTCTCAGATGTTAGGAAGGAGGTCACTGTAGGGTCGACAGGACTGTGTTCCCATTCCCTTTCCCGCCATTGCTGCTGAGGCCGGGTGTTCTGTCCAGTTTCATCCTTTCATACCTCGGAGTAGTTTGATACAAATGAGTGCCTTGATTGACCGTTTCAGAGACCATTGAAATGTTTATCACGTCAGGGTCTTTGGAGTCACTTTTAGGCCAGCCCAGGAAATCATGGGAGATTCACTTCCGAAAAGTACATTGGCGAAGGAAATTCTGTTTACAATCGATATTGGCTTCAAGGTCACTGTTACTGACCCCAGATTTTAGATCTCGATATTTTATTAATTGCTTTTAACTTCCACCCGCTGCCAGAGTATTACCCTGGTCTGGATTAGTAATCCAGTGACATTTCCACAGCACCATCTCCACATGGGGATCTATCGGAAACCACACTGAACAGGTTATTTCTGTGCTGCTTGACATCTCTGTCAAAAAGAACTCCCACCAATTTGGCTGTTATGATGGGACTGAGGGGGGAGTAATTGGTCAGTTTGCAATATTTCCCTTCTTAATGGACGGGGCACAGCTGAATAATTTTCCACATTGCCAGGGAGATGTCAGGTTTGGAAACAGCTTCCCCAGGGACACGGCTTGTTGTGCAGCACAAGTCTTCAGTCCTATTGCAGGAATAAGGTCAGGGCTCATTGCCTTGGTCGTATCTATTTTTTCAGCTGTTTCTTCATGTCCCGTGCAGCGAATCAAATTAGATGAAACTGGCATCTGTTATTTTGTTGGCATCATGATGAGGGTGAGGTGTACCATCGACTCAACACTTCTGGCAGATAAAACATCCTTCTCTTTTACACTGATGTGCAGGTCTGTTCCATTATTTAGGATGGGGATGTTTGTGGAGCCCTCTCCCCCAGTCATTTGTTTAATCGTCTAACACTATTTATAATGGAATGTGACAGAACTGCAGGGCTTCGTTAAGATCTGTTGGTCAAGCCTGGTAGCTTTAATGAGTTAGCATCAGGTTAAAGTTCATGTGATACTGACTCTGACATGTTCACCCACACTCGTCACTGAGCCATAGATGGTGTTGATGGTAATGACAGACTGAGGTGTTACCCTGGCAAAAAGTTACAGGTTGTGGTTGAATGCAGGTCTGCTTCTCCTGATGCTGTGGTCTACAGCACTACATGAATACGCAGTTTCGAGCTGCAATACCTGCAATGCAATTCTGCTGTCTGTTCCCCAATTCTCACTGAAACCCATTCACCCATCAGCCCCGCACTCAGTGACCTGACCTGGTTTCTGGTGGAAATACTTCCATTTTCAAATTCTCATTCTGCTGAGGGTCTGTCTCCCCGGGTCTTGCTTCCAAACTGACACATTCCACAAAAGCATTTAACTGATCTTAATTCAAATGTTTAATTCACCTGAATCTTTTTCCTTGAGAAATGCCATCTTCTGTGTTTAAAGTGAATGTGTTTCCTCCGTTTCCCTCCCTGACCATGATTAAGAGCTCTGTAGACAATAGACAATAGGTACAGGAGTAGGCCATTCTGCCCTTCGAGCCTGCACCACCATTCAATATGTTCATGGCTGATCATCCTTAATCAGTATCGTGTTCCTGCCTAATTTCCATAACCCTAGAGTCCACTATCCCTAAGAGCTCTATCCAACTCTTTCTTAAATGAATCCAGAGACTGGGCCGCCACTGCCCTCTGAGGCAGAGCATTTCACACAGCCACCACTCTCTGGGTGAAGACGTTTCTCCTCATCTCTGTCCTAAATGGTCTACCCCATATTTTTAAGCTGTGTCCAGAGTGTCATTCCTTTAATAATCTTACATCTTAATTTCCTGCTTTCTCTCTCCAACCTTTCTTAAAAAGTGGTACAACATTAGCCACCCTTCAATCCGCAGGAACTGATCCCGAATCTATCGAACTCTGGAAAACAATTACCAACGCATTCACGATTTCTCGAGCCAACTCCTTCAGTACCCTGGGATGTAGACCATCAGGCCCCGGGGACTTATCAACCTTCAGACCTAACAGTCTCTCCAACACCAATTCCTGGCAAATATAAATTCCCTTAAGTTCAGGTCCTTCAGCCACTGTTACCTCAGGGAGATTGTTTGTGCCTTGCCCAGTGAACACAGATCTGAAGTACCAATTCAATTCTTCTGCCATTTCTTAATTCCCCGTAATATATTCCCCTGTTTCTGTCTTCAATGGCCCAATTTCAGTCTTAACCATTTTGTTTTTTGCCTTTCACATACCTAAAAAAGCTTTTACTATCCTCCTTTATATTTTTGGTCTGTTAACTTCGTACCTCATTTTTTTCCTCTGCATATTTCCTTCTTAGTAATCCTCTGTTGTTCTTTAAAAGCTTCCCAGTCCTCCGTTTTCCCACTTATCTTTGCTGTGTTATACTTTTCCTCTTTTAACTTTATTTGTTTCTTAACTTCCCTCGTCAGCCACGGCCACCCATGACTCCTCCTAGGATCTTTCTTCCTTTTTGGAATGAACTGATCCTGCATCTTCTGCATCATACACTGAAGTATCCGCCATTGTTCCTCCACTGTCATCCCTGCTAATGTATTGCACCATTTAACTTTGGCCAGCTCCTCCCTCATAGCTCCATAATTCCCTTTATTCAACAGAAATATTGTCACTTCCGATTATACCCTCTCCCTCTCAAATTGCAGATTGAAACTTATTGGATTATGGTCATTACTTCCCAATGACTCCTTCGCTTCGAGTTCCCTGATCAATTCTGGTTCGTTGCACAATACCAGATCCAGAATTGCCTTCTCCCTGGTCGGCTCCAGCACCAGCTGTTCTAAGAATCCATCTCGGAGGCACTCCACAAAGTCTCTTTCTTGAGGTCCAATACAATCCTGATTCTCCCAGTCTACCTGCATGTTGAAATCCCCAATAACAACTGTAGTAATATCTTTGCGACAGGCCAATTTCAGCTCCTGATTTCACTTACATCCGACATCCAGACTACTGTTTGGGGGCCTGTAGGTAACTCCCAAGAGGGTCTTTTTACGCTTAGAATTTCTCAGCTCTATCCACACTGACTCTACATCCCCTGACTCTAGGTTCCCCCGCACAAGGGCCTGAATATCACCTCTTACCAACATGGCCACCCCACCCCCTCTGCCCGTCAGTCTATCCTTCCGATAGCACGTGCAGCCTTGAATATTCATTTCCCAGGCCCTGTCCACTTGAAGCCACGCCTCAGTTATCACCAGAATATGATATCTGCCAATTTTCAAAAGAGTCTCAAGCTCATCCATCTTATTTATCATGCTTCGTGCATTCATATTTAAAGTATTTTTTAATTTGTTACTGCCCTCACTCTTCGCATCAACTCCTATTTCACGCAACCTTACAGTATGATCCCTTTTTGCGTTTTCTGCTTCATTGATACAGTTATCCTTCTTGACTTCCCTTGTTCTAACTTTCCCTTCAATTTCCTTCTTAAACATCCAGTTTGTTCCCTCCACCCTCCCCCCGCCCCCCCCACTTAGTTTAAACGCAGCTGTGTTGCAGTCGCAAACCTGCCTGTCAAAATGCTGGTCTCTAACCTATTAAGGTGCAAACCGTCTCTCTTGTATAATTTATGCTTACTACAAAACATACCCTAGTGATCCAAGAATTTAAATCCTTGCTTCCTGCACCAGTTCCCAGCCACACGTTCAAGTCCATTATCTTACTGTTTCTGGCCTCATTAGACTGAGGAGCTGGAAACAAACCGGAGATAACCACCCTGGACATCCTGCTTTTCAGCCTTCTTCCTAGTTCTCCGAAGTCCCGCTGTAGTATGTTCCTCCTCTTCTTCCCGACATCATTTGTGCCAACATGTACCACCACCTTTGGCTCTTCACCTTCGTCCTTGAGGATTTCCTGCACTCTGTCTGTGATGTCTTTAACCCTGGCACCAGGAAGGCAACACACCATCCTTAAGTCCCACCTGCTGCCACAAAACCCCGTCAGCTCCTCTCACTGTGGAGTCCCCTATTACCACGGCTCTGTCTCCACGCCAACATTTGATTGACAGACCTGGCCACCTCGCGGAATGGCAGTGTCATCTGTCTCTACTGTTTCCAAACGATTCAACTTGTTCCTGACAGGTACTTCCCCCGGAGTCTCTTGCACCTGTCTCCTCTCTGCCTTCCTCATCGTCTGCTCTCTTCTGCTCTCTTCTGGTATGGTCGGTATAGTAACCTCACTGAAGGTCTTGCCCAGAAAGATACCGTTCTCTCGGATGAGCCTAAGGTCCTCGATTTCTTTCATCAGCGCTGCAACATGCTCGGTCAATAGCTGAACGTGCACACACTTTCCACACTTAAACGAGCCATACAGACCAGAGTCGTTGACCTCCCATATCAAGCACGTAGCACACTGAACCAGCTGGGCAGTCATGTCTTCACCCTCTTCAACTGTGGCATAATCACTTCACTCAACCTCCTTGTCAAAGACTTCTGAGCAAAAGCCTCACTCTTCACTCCACAGGAACTTCCTTGGACCCTGTAGTGTCAGTGATGCAAGCCTTCAGAGTTTCAGAGCCAATGAATTCTGAATCTTCACCACATTGTATGTTTTCTCTTTTGGTCTGAGGCCTTATCACTCATGGCTGCCTTGTCCTCCCATGAGTATGTTTCATCTTCTTGGGGTTGCATTTCTGGTATTATCTTCCGACATATCCCCAGAAACTCCTCCCATTGCTGCTCCATGGCCTTTCCTGCTCAGCTCCTCTTCCAATTAACTCGGGCCAGCTCCTCCCGCATGTCTTTGTAGTTACATTGCTTAATTATAACCACATTACATCTTGAAGAGAACATTAGATATAAACTGAAAGGAGGGGTTTTGAGAGATGGACCACGAAGAATAATTGATGGATTTCTTACCTAGATGCAAAGGGAGAACGAGAGAGAGGATATAGATATGGAGATGTGGAAAATGAGAAAACTACATTATCGAAAGAAGTAGATGTATATCCCTCAATGCTTAGCAATGCCTGTGTGTTGTGGTCCTTTGTTAGTGCACGTACAACAGAGTAATATGTTCAAATGCTGGGTCTGATGCCAGAACCTTTCCTCCAATAATATGACAGACACTAACTTTGGAAAGAACCCAGCAGGCCAATGTATTGAATTCCCGGTAGAAAGGGGATTAACTAAAATAAGTTGGGACACGAGAAGCAAGAATTTATAACACACATCCTGATAAGAATGAGAGACTAGAGTTGGGAATCCCAAAAAAGGGGGAACGTTGAGAGAAAGGGAAGGTATCACTTCAGATGAGGATCGAATAATGTTTTAATGCTTTATAAAGTTTATACATCGTGTGCGTCATTTTTCGTTAACTGTGCCTCCGTTGTTCATTCCGAATGTGTTGTACACATGTGAACAATCTTCCTTACCTGAGCACACACTGATTAAACAGTGTATAAAAAATCATTTTTCCTCCATTTCAGACAGTCCTGTTGTCGTGCTAGCAGGACATATGAACACTAACTGGCCACCAAAAGACATGACCCACTATCACAAAGAAGAACACCACGTTGACTGTGACAACACACACTTCCTAGGACAAAGCCACGCACGAAACTTCTGAGAGGCATGACATTCTAGCCAGAAGTCCATCAATAAACACATCAATTTAGATCCTGTCTACCTTCCCTTGAAAAAAACTGGAAATAACATCACGCACCTTAAGAAACCAAGACCTATAAATAGAGAGGTGGGACATACCACCAATGCGTCACCAGAGACTCTCCCTGATGATGTTACCTAGTCATGGTGACGAAACATCTGAAAACAAACCTTCAAGCTCAGCGAGCTCACTTACATACTTGTAAATGGCTATCTTTCTCTTAATAGTGGAATTTGGGACTTCTCTGTCATTCATCTTTTAACAGATTACGAGGCGAGGTGAGCTTTTCTGTGTGTGTGGTCTTAATTAACAGAGGGGTTAGACATTGACATCATAACGGTTTGAGGGCTTGTCATATGGGATTTGAACAGATTTTGGCTATAAAAGGTCCCAGCAGATTCAATCACTTGGCAGTTAGTGACCTAGATCTTCAAATAAAACAGGTGACAAAATTCATTTAATTTTGTTTCCTTGTGGTTGGTTAAATCAAAAGAAATGGTTTTCAACATTACTAAGGAGGTTCTGAGGTTTGAAGATGATTCACAAATTTGCTAAGAAAGTGTAGAAAGACAAAGGAAGGGCACACTTTCAGAATTAACATGTAGATTAGAATCGGGTTTCACCAGAGACATAAGGAAAATTGTAATCATAATGGAGTTGGGCAAGCACTTTTGGTGTATCAGAGAAGCAGGAAACTGCAGTCGAATTGGAAAAAACTTAAATTGCAAGCGGGGTAACTGGAGTTAGAATATAAAGAGACACAGAAAGAGAGGAAGAAGATATAGAAAGAGAAAGAGGGGTAAAAGGAAGAGAGGGAGAATTTGAAATTCAGCAGTTTGGAATTAGTTAAATTAGCTGGATGAAGATGAAGGGAGAACGTAGGGATGTATACAATTGTGTTAATACATTGCCATATTTCGGTGAGAAAAATGCCAAAACCTTTTTATTTCATTTGCAAAATTGGCTGGGCAGATGATGTGTCCAGTTAACCTGTGGGTAATGCTAGTTCAGACTAAGCTGGTGGGTACAGCTTGAGAGGTATGTGCAGCGCTGTCACATGAGGGAGCAATAGATTACGCAGATGTCAAACGGGCCATTTTGAGTGCTTATGAATTGGTGATAGAAGAATATAGACAGCGGTTCAGAAATATAGAGACGGAACCAGGTCAGACTTATAATGACTTTCAAAGAATTAATCACAGTCATTTTGACAAATGGGTGCAGGCCTTAAAAATAGATAAGACCTGTGAGGCCCGATGGGAGATTATTCTGTTGGACAAGTTTAAAGACTCACTTCCAGAGACGTACGATTTCATGTGAATGAACAGGAAGTTCAAGAAGTGAGAAGCGCATCAGGAATGGCAGTTAAGTATGCATTGGTGCATGAGATGAAATTTAGCTTCTGAGAGGATTTTCATCCTGTGAGGGAAAGAAATTGGGAGAAGGGAAGATCCTACACTACAAAACATAGAGAAAAGCTCACTGGCAATGGTTTAACACGGGTGGAGAAAAGCCCAAAGTGGTTGAAAGGAAGTGAAAGGCCTCAAGTCTCATTATAACGCAGTGGAACACATAAAATTACAGTACCGATGGTTTAAGAAGGGCACTGGGAAAACTGTTTTCACTGCAGGAAACTGGGACACACCGTGCTGGAAGACCCTTTGGGAAAAGATGCTGTAAAAGAGTTTAAGCCAGTGGTATTAGTGAACCTGGTACAGGAGACCCCAAGTAGAGCCGAGGAGCTGCAGGAGAGTGCACAGCCTAGACAGGAGCTGTGTATGGAGTCAGTGCCTGATCTCTATAAAGAATTTGCCTCTGTAGGTAAACCTTACTAAGAGAAAATGAGGTTTGGGGGAGGACAAGAAGCTATAAAATTGCAAGAAATGGGATCTGTTCAGTATCTAATAGTTGAGAAGCAAGGAGCCGGAAAGGCACAACAGATCAGGCAGCATCCGAAGACCAGGTTAATCGACATATCAGGCATAAACTCATCGTCAGGAATGTGACGGGTGGACAAGAGGGCTGAAAGATAAATAGGAGGGTAGGAGCTGGGCTGGCAGGAGGGTCACTGGGAGGGTGACAGGAAGATGTAGGTGGGAATGTTAATGATATGTCAGAGGGGAGGGTGGAGTGTATAGATGGGAAGAAAGATGGACAGTTAGAACAGCTCAAGAGGGCAGTGCTAATTTGAACGGTTGGATCTGGGATGAGGTTGGGGGAGCGGTGATTTGGAAATTGGTGAAGTCAACGTTGATGCTGTATAGTTTGACGGTTTCAGCTGTCCTACCACCTATCCACTTCACCCTCCTCTCCGACCTATCACCATCAGACCCAACCTACATCTACCTATCGCATTCCAAGCTACCTTCCACCCAGCTCCACCCCCACCCTCCGATTTAATTCTCAGCCCCGTCCGCCTTCCTTGCCTCCCACTTTCCTGATGAAGGACTAATGCCTGAAATGCCAACTCTCCTGCCCCTCGGATGCTGCCGATCTGCTGTGCTTTTCCAGCCCACACTTTTCAACTTTGGTCTCCAGCATCTGCAGTCCTCAATTTCCCTCGGCCTCGAATAGTAAGAGATGGAAGTATTTTCACTCTTTCTGACATGACACTCAACAGCGTGATAATTTGTGAAATGGGGACAGAAATTAAGCATTCCCTTGTGTAACATTAGGTGGAGTGCCAAATCAAGGTTGGGGAAGTAACAGTGAGATTGAGTGACAGATTGACATTTCCAGGAATACAATTTGTTATTGGGAATGGATTTAGCCGGATCCAAGGTAGGAGAGGCACCCCTTGTGGTGGAGAAGCACAACTAAGTTCAGGGAACTGGAGAATTAAAATAAAAATACCCAGGGATTTTTCCAGACTATGTAGTAACTAGATCACACTGTCATACGTTACAACAGGAAGGAAAACCAAAGGAAAAAGCCAAAGGAGTTAATGCACTGAAGACTCAGGCTAAAGCATTTCTAGTGTCTGGAATGCACAAGGACGTGGTTAGTTTTTGTTGTACACTTCATACATACCAAATGGTAGGTACGTCACAGGCAGTAATAAAATTAGCACCGTTGTTGCCAATTCCTGTATTCGAAGAACCTTTCATGTGTGTTATGATTAGTTGTTTAGCTCCCCTTTCTGAAATAAAAGTGGAAACCAATATCTGCTGATCATAATGGATGTGTCTACCAGATTTCCAGGGATAATTCCATTATGGGGTCTTAAGGCAAAAAGGGATGTAGAGGAGTTGGTAGCTGTCTTTACTCGCTGTGGGCTACACAGTCAGACCAAGAATCTCATTTTACCGCTCAGCTGTTTAAGGACGTCATGGATAGCTTTGGCATACAGCAGTTTAAGTCAAGTGCATCCCTAATCCCTGGAAGTCTTGGAAAGTTGTCATCAGACGCTGAAGACAATATTAACAGCGTACTGTCAGAATTACCTGAATGATTCGAATAAAGGCGCCTCATTATCTTGTTTGTCATCAGAGATGCCCCAAACAAAACTACTCACTTTACATCCTTTGAGTTAATATTCGTACATGAAGTGAGAGGTCCTTTGAAATTAATTAAATATAAATTGACAGGACCGAAGTCGGAGATCTCACACTTGGATCATGTATCTGAGATGAGGGAGATATTAGATGGTGTAGGTGAGTTAGCGAAACAGCACCTGAAGAGGCACAGTATAGAGTAATGCAGGTGGCAGATTAAAAACTCTGAAACTTTGACGATTTCCCGTGGGGATGAAGTATTAGTATTGCCAGCAGTGGTAGAAAACCACTTCAAAGCCAGGTTTAGTGGCCCCTTTCAAATTAAAAAAAAACGTTGGATCAGTTAAACTATTTGGCAAAGATACCGGATATGATAAAAAATGTTAGAGAATGTCGTGTGAATGAATAATGTTCGAGATACATTGAAGACTCATGAAACAGAGTTGTGACCAGATGAGCAAATTGTGCAGTTTATCTGTATGATGTAGTGATCTTTAGCAAGTGAGTGAAAGCTCACGTGTTACAGCTGGCAGAGCATGTTGAACAATTACAAGAAGCAAACTTGGTAATAAACTTAAAGAAAACAGAATTCGCGAAGGCAGAGGTGACGTTCTTGGGACATTACATTGGCCATGGAAGGTTGACCCCATGGAACATAAAAACTAAGGGCTTTGAGGAATTTCCACAACCATCCTCGAAGTAAGAGGTACTTCGATTTCTGGAACTGAGTGGATTCTATCGGAAGTTTGTTGCAAACCTCAGTATTGGCACCACTGACGGATTTATTAAAGGAGAACACAGAATTGTGGAGGACAGAACAATGCCAAGAGGCATTTGAAAATTTTAAAGCAGGATTAATCACCCCACCAGTTTTAGCTATACCAAATATTTTGAAACCCTTTGAAAATTGTGTTTGATGCTCGGGATATAGGGGTCGGAGATGTATTGATGCAGAAAGATGATGATGGAATTGAATGGCGAATTGGCCACAAAAAAAACACAAAAAAATATGAAGTCTCAATTATTGGAAAAGAATGATGAAGTTTCGCACTGGCCTGACAATACTTTAATGTTTATGTGACAAACAAATTGTCAGAGATGGTTGTGGATAACGACAAACTCTCGCATGTTTTGAATATTTAAAGGCCAGAATATCAGAATATTTAATTGGAGTCTTATCTTACCGACTTTAAATTTACAAAATGTACATGCTGTGGGTCCTAGAAAATGTGTTATCGCAGATTTAAAAGAAAAAGTTTGGATAAGATTTGACTTATTGCAGTGTTATATATGTGTGCAGAATTAATTTGCATGGTATAGCTGAGAATAAAACTTTCGTAATTCATAATAATTGGATTAAGAATTAGAGGAAAATAAATGAAGCCATCTTTTCACTCTGCTGGTCCATGTTTTTTTTTTGCTGAAGGGGGGAGGTCTTATGAAGCCGAAAGCATATCCGGTCACTTTAAGACAGAATGGGTTTTGCTGAATAGAAAGTATAACCACAGATGCCTGCTAAAGGTCAGCCTGTTCCACATGTCACCATTAGCTGGGAAATGAATACCTGAGATTTGGTTGATGTTTGACAACAATTCAAATACAGCCAAAGAGTTTAAATAACGCTCAGGATACCAGAAGCCAACAGAGTTTGAATATTATTGTTTGGACACCTGGAAAGTATATTAACCCAGCATTGTGAAACGAGAGTGATAGCTCCTGCCACCCAACAGCAGAATAACTGCTGTAGAGCAGGAGTGCTAACTGGCCATCTCAAACATTTTCAATCAAAGATACATGTCCATTTAAAAGCTACTTGCAATAAAAAAAAACATGACCCAGGGAGATCAGCAGCTGGAAGAGTGAACATAGCGGGGAAGATGGATTCTGTGTGGTCTTGAGATTGTAATGTTTAATATGTGGGATGTTGGACTAGCATATATTTACAGAGTCTGATAGTAAGTAGCTAAGACAAGAGGGACTTGTATTTGTGAATAGTTGTTGTTTAGTTTTCACTATTAAAGTTAAAAAAACAACTTGACATTTTTTGTTTAAATAGTGGAATGTAGGAGATCTGTGTCACTCATATTTTAACAGATTACAAGGTGAGGCGAGCTTTTCTGGGTGTTTGGTTTTAATTAACAGAGGGGTTTCGACTCCACCTTGTAAATGTCCATCCACGCTAACCCCAATTCCCTGCAGTTGGCCCATATCCTTCCAGTCCTTTCCTATCCACATGTTTATCCAAATGCTTTTTGAAATGTTGTTAATGTACCCCCCCACCCCCACAACCACATCTGCTGGCAGCTCATCCACGTACCATCCTCTGTGTAAAGAAATGGCCCCTCAGGTTCCCTTTTATTCCTTCCCCTTTAACCATAAACTGATCCCATCCAGTCGTCGATTCTCTACACTTTGGAAAAAGACTGAGAGTATTCACCCTATCCATAGTCCTCGTAATCTTATACAGCTCTATAAGGACTCTCTCAGTCTCCTACACGCTAAAGAAAATTTCCTAGCTTGTCCAACCTCTCCCTGTAACTCAGACCATTGGGTCCTGGCAACGCCTTTGTAAATTTCTTCTGCACTCTTTCTAATTTAAAAACATCCTCCCTATAACAAGGTGACAAAACTGAACACAATACTCCAAGTGCAGCCTTTACAAAGTCCTGGGTAACTGCAAAATAAATTCCCAACTTGTATACTTAATATCCTGCCTGATGAAGGCCAATGTGCCAAACGCCTTCTTCACTGCCCTGTTTACGTTTGACTCCACTCATAGAGAACCGTGTACACCTAAACACCAAGGTCTCTCTGCCCACTGCACCCCTTAGGACCCTCCCATTCACCATGAAACTCCTACCTTGATTTGTGTTTCCAAAATGCAAGACCTCACACATCTATATTAAATTCCATTTGCCATTTCTCGGCCCACTTCCCCACCTGATTAAGGTCCTGCTGCAATTTCTTTTAAACTTCCTCACTGATCATGCTCCCAATTACTTTAGAGTCATCTGCAAACTTACTAATCATGCCTTGTACATTCTCAACCAAATCATAGATAACAAACAGCAATGGACCAAGCCTCCAGTCTGACAAACATCCTTCCACTAAACCCTCTGCTTCCTACCATCAAGCCAACTGTGTATCCAATTGGCCAGTTCCCCTCACATTCTACGTGATGTCACCTTCCTGACCAGCCTGCCATGTGGAACCTTATCAAAGTCTTTCTGAAATCCATGGAGACTACGCCTGCCGCTCTGCCCTCGTCAACTTTCTTGGTCACTTCATCAAAAAACTCTAACAAATTTGGGAAGCATGATCGCCCACTCACAAGTCTATGCGCTTCTGCTTTGAATCAAACCCTGTGTAAGTAATGGGTGCAGTCAATGGTATGTTGTCCTTCACTGTAAGATGATTCGAGTACATAAGTAAAGCCATCTTCCTGCTGTTGTAAAGCCTTGCTGAGAGAGCATTTGGGGCACTCTCTACAGAGTTGATCTCCTTTGTAAGGAATGATCTCCTGACCACAGACATGGCTGATGGTAACATGAGGATAGAGTGAATAAGCTGAGTGTTTAATCTGTAGAGCTGTGAGAGACGAAGATATGGTGATGCTGAAACACGAGGAGACAGGTCATAGGGTGGAAATAGGCTTGGACAGAGTAAGCCATACAGGATACACTGAACAGGACAAGCACTAGAGACAAGATCAACATGAATAATATCATCATTATTTGAACTTAGAGAGTCCATTCATCAGTGTAATGTGACTTTCCTAATCGTTTATATGCCTAAATTAACTCTCCCCACGTTATTGTGCAGTCGGCGTGAGGATAGAGTGAATAAGCTGAGTGTTTAATCTGTAGAGCTATGAGAGACGAAGAAATGGTGATGCTGAAACACGAGGAGTGGCAGCGATCACTTATTTCCAAAAGAGACATTGACAGGGAGAGAAATTCCATACTTTACACAGGATTAATTGGTTTGATATATTGTCACGTGTATCTCAGTACAGGGAAACACTTTATTTATAAGCATTGAAGGCAGGTCATAGTAAGCATGGTCAGACAGGTCATAGGGTGGAAATAGGCTTGGACAGAGTAAGCCATACAGGATACACTGAACAGGACAAGCACTAGAGACAAGATCAACATGAATACTATCATCATTATTTGAACCTAGAGAGTCCGTTCATCAGTGTAATGTGACTTTCCTAATCGTTTATATGCCTAAATTAACTCTCCCCACGTTATTGTGCAGTCGGCGTGTGAATCCTGTACTGAATGTCAGGTTATTCACAATCCCCAACAGCAGCCACAATACCTTCCATCTGAAACAGGTAGCCATTCCCACCAGCTTCCGCCCTACATCGAGAACACCAGGCTGTCTTTTCGGAGTTGAAAGGTGCCTTCTTGAGACTTCACACAAGACATAAGGCTTTCCCTGCTGACTACTGGAAAACCATGTTAAAGTCCAATTTCTGTATCCTGAGCAACAGAGCCAAGAGGAACAATGTGGAGTAGTCTGTCTGTGCAGCCTCTGCTCCACTTACTCATCACGTTAGACCATCAATTCGGAGACAGCGAGGACTGCCAATGCTGGAGATTGGAATAGAGAATTGATTGCTGGAAAAACACAGCAGGTCAGGCAGCATCCGAGAAGCAGGAGAATTGATGTTTCGGGCATAAGCCATTCATCAGGAATCAGCATCAATTACCTCATTCTGTCCCTGTGTAAGTGCGTTGAGGGAGAATGGCCTCCTGCTGTTCCTGTATAAGTGGCTCAAGGGGCTGAATAGCCTCATCCTATTGTTGTGTCAGTGACTCAACAGACTGACTGGCTTCTTCCTCGTCCCATTGGACAGGGCTAAGGGCCTGACTGGGTTACCCCTGGTTCCTGTTTGACGGTTCGATATGCTGGCAAGTGTGACAATGCTGCAGCTTTAAGAGGTTATTTGTCTCGGTTTCTTTAAAGAGAGAGATTGAGCGATAGTTACCAAGCTGGCTAGTTAAGACCACTTGAGTAACAGCTAGGGAGGGCTTGGGTTAATTTTAATGCAGCCTGAATGGGTGTGGCCAGCTCTCACACATTAGGATCTCTGCTTTGGTTTCTCCGTAACATCAGAAACTATTGGGTTCTACACAGAGTTGGAATCTTCAGTGACTATCTCCTGGCTGCAACTCTCTCTGAATTTTCTCTTGATGTTGTTTTTAATTCCTGGATTGGAGAAATGTTTGTGACTATCTGTGTCTAAATGTTTCTTTTTGCCATGGGCTGTGTTTATGGGATTTCCCTATACTGGAACAGTTCATCAGTAATAGTTCCTAGATCTATTATTCTGTCAACTTGTCCAATAGAATTAAGTTATTCTAATTTCCCCTTTCTTTGGTTTCATTTTATCTTCCGTGTTTAAATAAATGGTGTTTTGCTTCACACCAAGTAGTTTGACCATTCACGTTGCATCTGGAACAGACAGTTTACGTTTCCTTTTAAATATAAAAATATTAGAGTCTGGGCTACCGCCCTCAAATATTTTTGAAGGGCTCTGGTTTGGTCCATCACACTGGACTCCTTCTCTTCCTGAGTAATAGGCGGGAGGCACTGAATGGGCTGTCCCTGTTCTTCTCCAATAATGTCAATGGGCTGAATGGCTTCCTCATATTCCTGTGAAACCAGCGTGAGCTGCTGAATGAACTTCTTGATGTCAACAGAAGGCAAACACTGCCTTGATATCGGGGTCAGTCATTTTTAACTGAACCCTTGTATCAGTCTCTTTTGTTCACATCAATAAGCCATGGTACAGGAGCAGCAAGTGTTTTCTTCAAACAGGTGGGATTGAATATCAGGATTTCTGTTCTCAAGACTGTTCGGGGAGCTAGGTGACTGAAAGGATTTGAAGAGGGGGTAGATGGATATTGACCTGACAGAGAGGTGAGGGCGATGAAGAATTGGGAATGAAAGAGGATTTGAGACCAAGAGCAGATCAGCCATAATCTTAGTGAAAGGCAAGGCAGGCTTGGGGAGTGAACGACCTGTTTCTGATGTTCTCACATTCTGTTATTGGAAAGTTAGGGGGTGTTATTTTCATGAACGTGCAAATTACTGAATATTGCAGTCAGGGAGACCAGAGGAGTTTGTGAGCCATGTCTGGGCGAGGTATATGGGCTGTATTCACAGTGAATCTGGGTCTATAACATGATCAATAAATGAAACACAAGTTTCAGAGACGGGTATCTCTGTAAAAAGAGATGAGGTGCCTCTTTCATACCCAACCTGGGTTTTCCAATTACATTTCCCAAATCACATCAAAGCGTGTGACAGCCTTAAAGGGCTGAATGGTCTCCTCTGTTTCTGTGCATCAGGTTATAGATGTAAGTAGCCTCCAACTGTTCCTGTCTAGCAGGTTTGATGGGCTGAATGGAACACAAAAACATGGGACTGAGGAGCAGGAGTGGGGCATTAGATACTTTGATCCTTCTCCACAAGGCACTACAATTGTGGTTGATCAGGTTATGGTCTCAGCCCCACTTTCCTGTCTGCGTCCAATTATCTGTGACTCACTTCCCTATCAAATAATTAACTAACACAGCTTTCAGTCCACGTGAACAGAGAGGCGCAATAAAAACTTCCAGTGAAGAGAATTCCCACTTGAAAGGTCCTTTAAGAATTTTTCTCCATCCCTCTTATAGAATTAGAGAGTCATGCAGAATGGAAACAGACCCGTTAGTCCAATATATTCTCTCCAATCAGATACCAAAACCCATTAGTCCCATTTGCCAGCATTTGCCCAATATTCCTCCTGTGGTTGTACCCGCCTTAACCACTTCCTCTGACAGCACTTTCTGTACACACACCACTCTCTGTGTGAACCATTTATCTTCATGTTCCTTCTAAATCATTCGCCCTCTCCCCTTCAACCTGTGCTGTCTTATTCTGGACTCCCCTATCCTGGGATCAGACCATGGCTATTCAGAATATCCATACCCCTGATGATTTTAAAAACCGCTATAATGTCAGCCCTCAGCCTCTTACACTCCAGGAAGCACTTCAACCTAATCAACCTCTCCCCGAAGCTCAAACCTCCAGTCCTGGAACATCCAGGTCAATCTTTTCTACAGACAGCCGAGTTGTACGCAGTATTCTTAAAGTGGCCTCACCAACATCCTGGGAGAGTTGGATTTGGCTGAATTCCCTTTGCTTTAGGCAGTGAGTAGATTCCAATGGATGCTGGTCAGGGATCATCCCAAGGGCAGCACGGTGGTTCGCACTGCTGCCTCGCAGCACCAGGGACTTGGGTTCGATTCCAGCCTTGGGTGATTGTCTGTGTGGAGTTTGCACATTCTCCCCTTGTCTGTGTGAGCTTCTCATGGGTGCTCCAGTTTCCTACTACAGATGCAACATGCCACCACAGCTCCTATACTCAATGCTCTGACTGATTAGTCAAATGTGCCAAATGTGTTCAGCACCACTGTCTACCTGCGACTCCACTTTCAAGGAACAATGTACCTGCAGTCCGAGGTCCCTTTGTTCCACAACACGCCCCAGGACCTTTCCATTAAGTATATAATTTCTCCATGATTTACCTTCCCAAACTGCAAAACCTCGTATTTATCTAAATTAAACTTCATCTCTCACGCCTTGCTTCTTTGCCCCATCTAATTGTGGTCTCGTTGTACTCTGAGATAATCTTCCAGACCACCTTTCTGATGCAATCTGTAAACTTACTAACTATGGCCCTAGTGTTGACATCCAAATCATTGATATAAATGATAAAATGTAGTGAACTCAGTGTTGATTCTTGCAGCATACTGCTTCTCGGAAGCCTCCAATCTGAAAAATACCCCTCTTCCTTCAAGCCAATTGTGACTAGATTCCCCTGTATCCCAAGTGACTGAACCTTACTAATCTGTCTGCTAATCGGAATGTTATGTACACCTGGCTGAGGTCCATGTAGACAATATCTAACACACAGCCTTCATCAATCTTCTTTGTCACAACTTCATAACACTAAACCAAATTAATGACCCATGATTTCCCATGCAGAAAGCCACGTTGACTATCCTGATCAGCCCTTGCCTTCCCAAATGTATGTCAATCCTGTCCTTCAGAATCCCCTCCAACAACTTACCTGCCACTGACATCAGGCTCACCGGTCTATAGTTCCCTGGCTTTTGGGGTCACTGTTTCCTTTCTAGTCCCACTCCTCCACTGCTCACAACAAATATCAAATGGAACCAGGTTGGTGATATGGTCGATGATATCCATCTCAGACTGGGTCAGGGTCAGTTTTAGCAACAACTCAGGCTAGTTTCTTTAACACGTTTATTATCCACAGCAATGTTACTCAAACTATGATGGAAAGATGAATGGAAAAGTGTTTGGGTATTGCAAATATATAATCGATATTTTCCTGTTTAAAACACTGCAACACACATACACACACACACAAACAAACAGGTTAACAAAATCTCTGCATTTTTAACTTGAAAGAACTTTGTCCAGATCTTACTGGAATTCATGACAAAAGTAAAAATTGAGATTGTCCAAATCGTTATTCTGCTTCTGAAGATATTGCACTCACATAGCTGCTAGCAATGGGGTTCTATCCTGGGAAGTTGGATTTGGCTGAATTCCCTTTGCTTTAGGCAGTGAGTAGATTCCAGTGAATTCTGGTTAGGGATCACCCAAAGGGAATCACGGTGGTTAGCACTGCTGTCTCACAGCACCATGGACTTGGGTTCGATTCCAGCCTTGGGTGACTGTCTCTGTGGAGTTTGCACATTCTCCCCTTGTCTGTGTGAGCTTCTAATGGGTGATCCCGTTTCCTACCACAGCTCAAACTGTGTAGGTTAGGTGAATTGGTCATGCTAAATTGAGTATAGTGTCCAGGGATTTCTAGGTTAGGTGCATTAGTCAGGGGTAAATATAGGGGAATGGGTTGGGAAGTTTGGTGTGGACTTGTTGGGCCGAAGGGCCTGTTTCAACTCTGCAGGGATTCTATAAAAATACGAATGGTAACGATGACTTTAGAGGGTTTTTTTTAGCTCGCACACATTGTTGTGATGAGCAACAATGAAGGAGAGAGAGTGCAATAGGCCATTCCTTCTCAGGCAGATTACATTTTATCCCTCTCTGAGTTTAATCACACAGGAATGTCATCCTCTCCCAAACTGGACCATGTGATGTCTCCTTGTACATTGTCCAAACTATGTCTCCATCACATTCCCTGCTCCACGTAGGTGCACCATTGCTGCTGTCATACACAGAGCCATACCCTTAGCAGAAAATGGTCTCAGTCAATTTGAAATATGTTTACATGGCTCTGCGTCATTAAAAAATAAAATGTTGAATTTATTCAGAATACCTGTGTTAAAATGAATGCATTTTTAAAGAAATACAGAAATTGCTGGAAAAGCTCGCCAGGTCTCTCAGTACCCAGATGCTGTAGTTGTACCAGCCTCCACCACTTCCTCTGGCAGCTCATTCCATACACACACCACCCTCTGTTTGAAATGGTGCCCTTTAGGCCTCATCAAACCTTTCCCCTCTCACTTTCAAACAATGTCCTCTAGTATTGGACGCCCCTAACCTGGGGAAAACCCCTGACTACTCACCCTATCCATAACCGTTCGGATATTATAAACCGCTACTGCTGCGAAATGTGACCCCAATCAACACGAATGGCTGTACTTTCAGTCATCCTGGGCCTAAATTCTGAAATGCAATACTGACACCTCTTCCTTCTCCATCAGGTCACAATTCTAAATCCATTTTAATCAGATTGTTCAGATGTATCATGAGGCACTTCTGTGGGATTTACACCTAGACCTTTGTGCCTGGAGGTAGGGACACTAGCATCACTCAGCAAAACCCATAAAGCTGTAACATTATTCTCCTGTGTATTTGTTCATCAGCCTGTTCTGACATACTGTGACATACCTCTGCAACAGGCAGGACTTGAATCCAGATCTTCTAGTTCAGAGCGAGGAACAGTACCATACAAGTTCAGGTACTGGAATAAAAATGCCGAGCTCTAGCTCAGAGGCACAGACACTACCCACTACACTACCATACACAAATTTTATGTAACAGCATTCAGCTTTGTATGGATTTATTATAATTAGGTTACCATTATTGAACTACACAAAACACTTTGTGTTGTTAAACAAATGCAAGGTATTTGTCTTAACTGAAGGATGTTGAGTACACGTGCTGTACCCTAGATATTAACTTTGACCATCTTTAATCGTTTATTATCTGTAGTCTGCAATATTAGGGAACGAAATCCTGCATGCACACTCTGCACAATGAAGGGTCTTGAATAGACAGAGACAGAGAAAGACTATAATTTTTGGCCTCAAAATACGGATCAGTATTACACATCTCTCATGTGTGACTGCCCTCTTCCTCAAACCATGAAATGATACAAGGCAGCTGATTACTGTCCAGCCTCTCCTCCCCACTGACTGTGTCTGCAATCAGGCCCTCATCCCCCGAACAACACAAAGCAACCCAAGCTCAGGGTCTTTGTGAAAATCAAGGCCGGAATCAAGGCATCTTGCAGAGGGGAAGGAATTTTAAAATTAAACGGGGAAGGTGAGTTCGTGGTAACATCACTCATTGGGTTGAAGAGTGGCAAGTGCAGCTTAGTTTGGATTAATGCGAGGTATTGGATTTGGAAAATCAAACAAGAGCAGGACCTATACAATTAAAAGCAGGGCCTTTGGTAGTGTTGCAGAACAGAGACCTAGGCCGTCAGGCATAGTCCTTTAAAATTTGCATCTCATACAGATAGTGTGGTTAAGAAGGTGTTTAACACACTTGTCTTTATTGGACAGACCTTTGAGTATCGGAATTGGGACGTCATGTTGTGGTTGTACGGGACATTGGTGAGACCTCTTCTGGAATACTGTGTCCAGTCTGGTCATCTTGCCCGCTCATTCCATAGGCACACCACCCTCTGGGTGAAAAAGCTGCCCCTTAGGTAACTTTTAAATGTTTCCCTCTCACCTTAAAGCTATGCCCTCGAGTTTTGGTCTCCCCTACACTTATAAAATACATTGACTTTTCAGGTTAATGTTATTGACCTTGATATTATTAAGCTGGAGAAGGTTCAGAGGAGAGTAATCTGGATGTTGCTGGGAATAGAGGAAGTGATCGATAAGGAGTGGCTGGATAGGCTGAGACTTTTTTCACTGAAGAGGATGAGATTAAGGGGCAACTTTACAGAGGTTTACAAAATCATGAGGGGTACAGATAAGCTGAAGGGCTGATGTCTTTTCCCTAGAGTTGGGGATTCAAAACTGAGGGATTTTTTAAGGTGCGAGGAAAAAGATTTACAAAAGTCATGAGCGGTAATTATTTTAGACAGAAGCTGGCTTGGGTGTAGAATGAACTTCCAGAGGAAGTGGTGAAAGCAGGGACAGTTACAATGTTTAAAGGACATTTAGATCAGTCCATGGATGAGACATCAGTTTGGATGGTGCTGTGAGCAGCTGCCCTCGCCCTCCCCCTCTCTGAATGAATCCCTGTTGGTTTTCACCCTCTGCCAATGCCTGTGCAGTGGCGTGTAGAGGCCAGCAGAGGGTGACATTGCATCACTTTAAGCCCCACAGAGACTGCCAGACCTGCCCCACACAGACAAACAGATACACACACAGCAATTGTTAGGACACAACATTGAGCTCATCTGGTAATTTAAACTAAACATAGCAGTATTGGGAATATAGCAGTATTTCACTTGCTCACACTCATGAGTGGGGCAGGATTTCAGTTGTTTCGTGGGGACTGTGACGCTATAACAATCTCAATGTTTGTAGATGGCACCGAACCTGGAAGAATTGTGAAGTCTATGGAGGAGAGTGTGGAACTCTAACAGGGCAGTGACACGTTGGTGTAGTGTTCAGGTGTAAGGCAGATGGGGATCAGTGCAGAGCAGTGTGAGATGATACACTTTGGTAGGAAAGACAATGAAAGACAGTTTAAAGCAGGCTGTGCCATGATAAAGCGGCTGCAGGAGCAGAGAGTGCTGGGTGTATATGAACACAGATTGTTGAAGATGTCAGGACAAGTGGGGAGAGCAGTAACTGTCACAGATTAGTTTCAGTATCTGAGCTGTTTACAGGGGGAGGTGTAGGAGGGAGCCTCCGTGCTCCCTTCCTGGGAGGTGGTGGTGACGATGTGAACCCACCCTCCTGCCCACCGAGACCGTGGGGATTCCATTTGTACCAGTTCGACACAAAAGGGAGATGGGAAAAGGGCCACGGCTTCTAAGTTGTGTCGGGGGGAACGGAGCTGCCAGTGGGTTTAAAGTGAGAATTGCCCTTCACTGAACATTGCTCCTTACTCGGTCGGTGGGACGTGGATGTTTCAGAATCTCCACACGAGACATCCCAGTGCTTTCTGGCTCGTACCAGGGTCCTCCCCACATGGCGGGGGTGGGGAGGGGGGGTGAGGGAACGGGTACCGGGCATTCCACCACCCGGATAGGCCCTTTCTGTCCTGTTCCAGGCTGTTTCTCCTGAAATGGGAGAAAAGGAGGGAGAGAGGGAGGGTGGGAGTGGGTGGCCCTGCTGTTAGTGCTGGTGTAGGTGGGGGACGGGGTCATGGTGAGGTGTCCGGAGGCAGTCAGTCCACTTTGTTGTATCCATGCAGTGTTTTTAGTGAAGGGGGTAACGTGGAGGGAGGGAGAGAGAGACAGACAGACAGACAGACAGAGACAGAGACAGAGACAGAGAGAGAGAGAAAGTGCTGCACGCAGCAGTGAGAGTGATGGAGCATGAATCTTGTTTGGGGAGTAGGTGCTACAACAGATATACAGTGAGTGTGAGGGAGCAGAGAGAATATGGTGAGCTGTATCCTGACAGAGCGGGGAAGGTTATTGCTGCTTATCCTGTATTGCTGGACGTTTCCTCAGACCTCAGATACTGCACTGATCTGGGTGGTGAGCTCAGACCATGCTCGGTGTGTCTGGTGATATGGCCCCCCTCTATACTAGCCCCTCCACCAGGACTTCCATGCCTCTGTCGACAAACCGTGATGTAAGTGCCTCTTATCTGCCATGCTCGAGGTAAACTGTGCAGGGCAGCTCCGAACTGAGAAAGCTCAACCGTGTGCCCCTTGGCCTTTTAAAGATGGCACCAGCGCCAGCGATTTCTGGATATCCAGGGGCATCCGGGCGATGGTGAGTACCACCCGCCATGATGGATGGGAGAATCAGGCTAGTATTGAATGAGAGGGACATCATGGGGTGGGGTGGGTAGTTAATGAGGTAAGTTTGAAGTGATAGCACCAGGAGATAGCTCAGCCTCGTGCAGACGGTCCCTCTGTCACACTCAAGGAAAATTAAACAAAGAAAAATTATTGTTAGAATCTGCCCAATGAGTCATATATTCTGTTGAAACCAATTCCAGTTACAAAGATGCAGAACAAATGCTCATCTGACTTCACATCAATATCCCTTTTTTCCCATCTTTCCTGGGAAGACTGGCTCATGTTACAGGATGCTATCGAATTGCTGACATTTCAGCATTCTGAAACCTGGGACCACAACCTTCCATGACACTATCTCTCAGTCTCCCCCTCTCTGTCTACTTCCCAACCCACTCCCATGCGGTGATACTTAAACTGATTCCCCCGCCACCTCTCTGTGGCAGTGATGTTCACACCCACAACACCCCCTTGTCAGGGCACAATGGGGATATGGAGCTGTAAATGGGTGGAAGCTGTACATCCTGTCACTTCCAGTACGGGCTGCTAGTTTCCCCACGGTGGGCAGGGATCTAACACAGTGTTACTGAGCAATGCACTGGGGGGATGTAAACAGCCCTACATGCTGGGAGGGTAACTGCTCCTGGGTTAAAGATCAATGCACTGGGGTGGGGTACACAGCCCTACATGCTGGGAGGGTAACTGCTCCTGGGTTACAGATCAATGCCCTGGTTTGGGGTACACAGCCCTACATGCTGGGAGGGTAACTGCTCCTGGGTTACAGATCAATGCCCTGGTTTGGGGTACACAGCCCTACATGCTGGGAGGGTAACTGCTCCTGGGTTACAGATCAATGCCCTGGGGTGGGGTACACAGCCCTACATGCTGGGAGGGTAACTGCTCCTGGGTTACAGATCAATGCCCTGGTTTGGTGTACACAGCCCTACATGCTGGGAGGGTAACTGCTCCTGGGTTACAGATCAATGCCCTGGTTTGGTGTACGCAGCCCTACATGCTGGGAGGGTAACTGCTCCTGGGTTACAGATCAATGCACTGGTTTGGTGTACACAGCCCTACATGCTGGGAGGGTAACTGTTTCAGGCTTACACATCAATGCACTGGGATGGGGTACACAGTCCTACATGCTGGGAGGGTAACTGCTCCTGGTTTACAGATCAATGCACTGGGGTGGGGTACACAGCCCTACATGCTGGGAGGGTAACTGCTCCTGGTTTACAGATCAATGCCCTGGTTTGGGGTACACAGTCCCATATGCTGGGAGGGTAACTGCTCCTCTTTTACAGATTAATTCCCAGGTGATCACTGCACAGGTCACTGTGCTGGTCAGAGTATCTGCTTGAGGTTCTTAGATAATGCAGTGATGTGGTCGGTACAGCTCCCCGTGCTGGATGGATATTTCTTTCAGGTTTCCACATTAGTGCACTGCTGATTTCTGCACAGCTCCCATTCCTGGACAGATATCTTGTCTGGGTTTATAGATCAATGCACTGCTGTGGTCTACACAGCTCCCTGTATTCCTGTGTAGCAGCTTTGAAATGCTGAATGTTCCCTTCCATTTCCTGTGTGAGCGGTCTGAGAGATTAAAAGATCTGCTCCAATCGCTGAGTAACAGCCTCTAATGACTGAATGGCCTAATTCTGTTCCTGTTTCAAACTCTTGATGGGCTGAATAGCCTGCTTCAGTATCGGTGCAGTTGTGAATGGTGCTGACTATTTTGAAACCATCAGTGAATAGCCCACTTCTGACTTTATGATGGAGGGAAGGCCATTGATGCTGCAGCTGTTATTAGCCCACAGTGCCTCATGGATGGCCAGTTTCCATGTGCTCAGCCCTTTAGAAGTATGTCCTACTTCACAGGAGGGAGGGCCACATCACACAGTGAGCTGTACGCCTAATATGATTTATCTCTCCATCCCGGAGTCTCTTAGCCTCATTCGTGATGAAGGTCTGCTGCCCCAAACGGTGATTTTCCTGCTCCTCGGATGCTGCCTGACCTGCTGTGCTTTTCCAGCAACACACTAATCTTGAGTATGTCAAATATGAGGCTGAGACTTTCCCTCCACCAGGACTGTGTGCTGGCTGCTCCTACAGATACTGTCAGGGACAGATCCCTCGGGGACAAGGAGTTTGATGAGGATGTTTCCCCCAGTCTGGCTGTTGTGTATTGAAGCCTGTCCCTGATCAGGCAGTGAGGGGCCTGTGGGGACACTCCTAGTGATGGACATTGAAGTCCCACACCCAGAAGACGGTTTGTGTCCTTGTCACCCGCAGTGCTGCCTCTGATTTGTTTCCAACATCGAGGGGAACTGAGTTATCACCGAGAGGAGGGGTGGGAGGCAGAAGATAACCACCCTCAGGCGCTTTCCTTGACCATGTGTGATCTGTTACTATGAGATTTCCTGGGTTCCGGAATCAATGATGGGGATTTGCAGAGTAACGCCTTCCCTGACTGTACCCCAGGGTGTCCCCACCACTGGTGGGTCTGTCCTGCCGGTGGGACAGGATATACCCAGGGATGGTGATGGGGCTTCAGGAAACATTCTGGGTGGCACGGTGGCACAGTGGTTAGCACTGCTGCCTCACAGCGCCAGAGACCTGGGTACAATTCCCGAATCAGGTGACTGACTGTGTGGAGTTTGCACATTCTCCTTGTGTCTGCATGGGTTTCCTCCGGGTGCTCCGGTTTCCTCCCACAGTCCAAAATAAATGTGCAGTTTAGGTGAATTGGCCATGGGAAATTGTCCGTAGTGTTAGGTGAAGGGGTAAACGTAGGGGAATGGGTCAGGGTGGGTTGCTCTTCGGCGGGTCAGTGTGGACTTGTTGGGCTGAAGGGCCTGTTCCCACACTGTAAGTAATCTAATCTAATCTAAATTAGCCATCAGGCCTGATCCTGTGAGTACGACGGTGTCGGACTGTTTCCTGACTGGGAGGGTGGTGCTGGAAAATGTGGCAATGTGCAGTGTCAGGCAGTGCGGTTACATGAATGTTATGGACCCTTTAGCAACACAGGTTTCGATGGTGTCCAGGTCTTGCTGCACATGGACACAGACCAGTTCAGGAGCTGAGGGGAAAACAAAATGTTCTGAACATTGTGGAATCTTCGGTGACCATCCCCACTTCTGATCTTATGTTGTGGAGGGTGGGGGCGGGGAGACATTGATGAAGCAGCTGAAGCTGTTTGTGAAGAGGAAACTGCCCTGAGGATCTCGCACAGAGGTGACCCAGGACTGAGATGATGAACATCTTCCTTTGTGCCATGCTTGACTCCAAACACTGGAGAGTTTACTCTGATTCCCATTCAGTCCAGTTTTGTTCAGCTCCTTGATGTCAACAGAAGGCAACCACTTGGATATCAGGGCCAGTCATTTTTACCTGAACCGTTGTCTCAAACTCTTTTGTTCATATCAATAAGCCATGATATAGGAGCAGCAAGGGGTTTCTTCAAACAGATGGCATTAAATGTCAGGATTTCTCTTCTCAAGGGTGTTCAGGGAGTGAGATGACTGAAAGTATTTGAAGAGGAGGTAGATGGATATTGATCTGTCAGAGAGTTGAGGGCTATGAGGAATTGGGCATTAAAGAGGATATCAGACCGAGAGCAGATCAGCCATGACCTTAGTGAAGGGCAGGGCAGACTTGGAGGTGAATGACCTGTCCCTATTTCTGATGTTCTCCCATTCTGTTATTGGAAAGTTAGTGGGTGTAATTTTCATGAATTTTATGTTATTGAATATTGCAGTGAGGAAGACCAGATGATTTTGTGAGCCATCTCTGGGTGAGGTATATGGGGAAGCTCTGTGAAGAGAGATGAGGGGCCTGTTTCATATCCATGCCTGGATTTTCCAATTACATTTCCCAAATCACTTCAAAGCGTGTGTGACAGTCTTGAAGGACTGAGTGGTCTCCTCTATTTCTGTGCACCAGGTTATAGGAGTAAGTAGCCTCCAACTGCTCCTGTGTAGCAGACTTTAGGGGCTGAATGTAATTCAGAAACATGGGACTGAGGAGCAGGAGTGGACCATTAGATATTTTGAGCCTTCTCCATCTGGCACTAAGATTGTAGCTGATCAGGTTGGGGTCTCAGCTGCACTTTCCAGTCTGTGTCCCATTATCCGTAACTCACTTCTCTGTCAGATAATTAACTAATGCATCTTTCAATCAATGTGAACATAGAGGTACGCTAAACTTCCAGAGAAGAGAAGTACGACTTGAAAGGTCCTTTCAGACTTATTCTTCATCCTTCTTATAGAATCAGAGAGTCATGCAGAACGGAAACAGACCCGTTAGTCCATTCTGTTCACTCCGAGCAGATATCAAATCTGATCTAGTCCTATTTGCCAGCATTTTGCCAATATCCCTCCTCTTTCAGATACTTTTTACATGTGCGATTGTAACCGCCGTCACCACTTCCTCTGACAGCACTTTCTGTTCACACACCACTCTCTGTGTGAAACATTTATCTTCAGGTCCCTTCAAATCATTCGTCCTCTCGCATTCAGCCTATGCCCTCTTGTTCTGGACTCCCCTGTGCTGGGAAGCAGAACATGGCTGTTCAGAATATCCATGCCCCTGCTGGTTTTATAAACCTCTATAATGTCACCCCTCATCTCTGACACTCCAGGGGGAAACGCCTCAACCTAATTAACCTCTCCCTTAGGCTCAAACTTCCAGTCCTGGAACATCTGTGTGTAAGTCATTTCTGCAGAAAACCGAATTGTTCGCAGTATTCTTAAAGTGGCCTCACCAACATCCTGTACAGATGCAACATGCCACCACAACTCCTGTACTCAATGCTCTGACTGATTAAGGCAAATGTGCCAAATGTGTTCAGCACCACACTGTCTACCTGCGACTCTACTTTCAAGGAACAATGTACCTGCAACCCAAGGTCCCTTTGTTCCACAACATTTCCCAGGACCTAACCATTAAATGTATAATTCCTGCCCTGATTTGCCTTCCCAAATGCAAAGCTTCATATTTATCGAACTTAAACTTCATCTGTCAACTCCTTGCCCCTTTATCCCATCTAATTGCGTTCTGGTTGTACTGCTAACAACAAATGTGAAATGTAACCAGGTTTGTGATATGGAAGATGATGTCAGTCTCAGACTGGGTCAGGGTCAGTTTTAGGAACAAATCAGGCTAGTTTCTTTAATTTGCTAAAACAACACGTTTATAATACACAGCAATGTTACTCAAACTATGATGGAAAGATGAATGGCAAACGATTTGTGTATTGCAATAATGTAATAATATTTCCCTTTCTAAAGTCACTGGCACACACACACACACACACACACACACACACACACACACACACACACACACACACACACACACACACACACACACACACACACACACACAATCTCTGCAGTTTTAACATGAAAGAACTTTGTCCAGATATTATTGAAACTCATGGCAAAGGAATAATTGCAAGATTGTCTAAAACATTATTCTGCTTCACAAGATATTGTACTCACACAGTTGCTAGCAATGGGATTTCATCCTGGGAGAGTTGGATTTGGCTGAATTCCCTTTGCTTTAGGCAGTGAGGAGATTCCAGTGACTTCTGGTCAGGGATCACCCAAAGGGTAGCACGGTGGTTAGCACTGCTGCCTCACAGCACCAGGGACTTGGGGTCGATTCCAGCCTTGGGTGACTGTCCGTGTGGAGTTTGCACATTCTCCCCTTGTCTGTGTGAGCTTCTAATGGGTGATCTAGTTTCCCAGCACAGCTCAAACTGTGTAGGTTTGGTGGATTGCTCATTCTAAATTGTCTGTTGTGTTCAGGGATTTCTAGGTTGGGCAGGGGTAAATATCGGGAAATGATTTGTATGGACTTGTTGGGCTGAAGGGCCTGTTTCAACAAGATTCCATAAAAAAAAGAATGGTAATGATGACTTTAAAGTTTTGTTTTTGGCTCGCACACATTGTTGAAATGAGGAATAATGAAGGAGAGAAAGTGCAGTAGGCCTTTCCTTCTCAGGCAGATTGTATTTTCTCCCTCTCTGAGCTGAATCACACAGGAATGTCATTCTCTCCCAAACTGGACCATGTGATGTCTCCTTGTACATTGTCCAAACTATGTCCCCATCACATTCCCTGTTCCATGTAGGTGCATCATTGCTGCTGTCATACACAGAGCCATACCCTTAGCAGAAAATGGTCTCAGTCAATTTGGAATATGTTTATATGTCCCTGCGACATTAAAAAATAAAATGTTTAATTTATCCAGAATACCTGTGTTAAAACGAACGCAGTTTTAAAACAACTACAGAAATTGCTGGAAAAGCTCCTTTTACATGCTATATTTGTACCAGCCTCCACCACTTCCTCTGGCAGCTCATTCCATACACACACCACCCTCTGTGTGAAAAGGTGCCCCTTAGGCCTCATCAAAACCTTTCCCCTCTCACTTTCAAGCAATGCCCTCTCGTATTGGACGCCCCTAACCTGGGGAAAAACCCTGACTACTCACCCTATCCAGGACCGTTCTGATTTTATAAACCTTTACTGCTGCGAAATGTGACTCCAATCAACACGAATGGCTGTACTTTCAGTCATCCTGGGCCTAAATTCTGAAATGCAATACTGACACCTCTTCCTTCTCCATCAAGTCACAATTCTGAATCAATTTTAATCAGTTTGTTCAGATGTATTATGAGACACATCTGTGGGATTTGCACCTGGACCTTTGTGCCCGGAGGTAGGGACACTAGCATCACTGGGCAATACTCATAAAGCTGTAACATTATTCTCCTGTGTGTTTGTTCATCAGCCCGTTCTGACATGATGTGACAAAGCTCTGCAACAGGCAGGACTTGAATCCAGTCCTTCTAGTCCAGAGCTTGGAGCACTACCACACAAGTTCAGGAATTGGAATCAAATCAGGAGATCTGGCTCAGAGGCAGGGACACTACCCAGCACACTACCATACCCAGATTTTGAGTCATATTTTAGTGCCCACTTTCAGCTTGGTGTGAATTTATTACAATCAGGTTACCATTACTGAATTACAAAAAACAATTTGTATTATTAATCAAATGCAAGATATTTGTCTCAACTGTTGGATATTGAGTGTTTGTGCTGTGCCATCGAAATTAACTATGGCCATCTTTAATCGCTATTATCTGTAGTTTGCAATATTAGGGAAAGAAATCCTGCAGATACACTCTGCCCAATGAAGGGTCTCAAATAGATATTTATTACTGAACACCAGAGACGAAAGAAGAGCTTAATTTCTGGTCCCAAAACACCGATCACTCTTAACCAACTCTAACGTTCGACTGCCCTCTTCCTAAAACAATGAAATGATACCAGGCCGGTTATTACTGTCTAGCCTCTCCTCCTCACTGACTGTGTCTTCAATCTGTCCCACCTCCCCCTATCCACACAAGGCAACCCAAGCTCAGAGGCTTTGTGAAAATCAAGGCCAGAGTGTGCAGGCCTCCTGGAGAGGGGGATGGGCATTTTAAAACTGAAGGGGAGGGTGAGGTGGCAATAATATCACACACTGGACTGAGGGGTGGCAGATGGAGTTTAGTTTGGATTAATGCGAGGTATTGGATTTGGTAAATCAAACAAAAGCAGGATCTATACAATTAAAAGCAGGGCCTTTGGCAGTGTTGTAGGACAGAGACCTAGGCCGTCAGGTATAATTCTTTAAAATTTGAATCTCATACAGATAGTGTGGTTAAGGAGGTGTTTAACACACTTGCCTTCATTGGCCAGACCTTTGAGTATTGGAATTGGGACGTCATGTTGTGGTTGTACAGGACATTGGTGAGACCTCTTCTGGAATACTGTGTCCATCCTGGTCATCCTGCCCGCTCTTTCCATAGGCACACCACCCTCTGGGTGAAAAAGCTGCCCCTTAGGTCACTTTTAAATGTTTCCCCTCTCACCTTAAACCTATGTCCTCTAGTTTTGGTCTCCCCGTACCCTTCGAAAACACCTTGACTATTCACTTTGATATTATTGACCTTGATAGAATTAAGATGGAGAGGGTTGAGAACAGATTAACCTGGATGTTTCTGGGAATGGAGGGAGTGAGCTATAAGAAGAGGCTGGTAGGCTGGGACTTTTTTCACTGGAGAGTATGAGATTAAGGGGTAACTTTACAGAGGTTTATAAAATCATGAGGGGTACAGATAAGCTGAAGAGCTGATGACTTTTCCCTAGAGTTGGGGATTCAAAACTGAGGGATATTTTAAGGTGCGAGGAAAAAGATTTACAGAAGTCATGAGAGGGAATTATTTGAGATAGAATCTGGCTTGTGTGTGGAATGAACTTCCAGAGGAAGTGGTGAAAGCAGGGACAGTTACAACGTTTAAAGGACATTTAGATCAATCCATGGATAAGACATCAGTTTGGATGGTGCTGTGAGCAGCTGCCCTCTCCCTCCCCCTCTCTGAATGAATCCCTGTTGGTTTTCACCCTCTGCCAATGCCTGTGCAGTGGCGTGTGGAGGCCAGCAGAGGGTGGCATTGCATTACTTTAAACACCACAGAGACTGCCAGACCTGCCCCACACAGAGACACACAGATACACACACAGCAATTGTTCGGACACAACATTGAGCTCATCTGGTAATTTAAACTAAACATAAAGAAATGCTCAATTGGCCTCGTAAACTGTTAAAATATGAGTGTCAGATCTACCAAATCCCACTGTTTAAATAAAAACATCAATTTATTTTTTACTCTGAAAGTGAACATTTTACCCCCCCCCCCCCCCCCCCCCCCCCCACCTTTCTCTTAACTGCTTATTTCCCGACACCAGCTCTACAGCAATATACTGTGTCTGGGTCTGCCACCCTTTCATATTACAGATGCTTGTAAGCTCTCAGTTCAGAACAGAATTCACCCTCGCTTAAAGGTACAGTACACGCTTTCAACTTCATCACATTATACCCTGGTGAATATCGATAAGTGGAACCTATCCGGATTCCTCTTGCTCTGTGGCTTGTCAATATTTCATTTGCTCCGTCTGGTGTGTGTCAGGACTTTTGTTGCTCCATTGACAGCATGTCATTATTCGACTGTCCATAGGAATATATCAGTATTTCACTTGCTCACACGCGTGTATGTGGGGCAGGTTTTCAGTTGTTTCGTGGGGACTGTGACGCTATAACAATCTCAATATTTGTAGATGGCACCGAACCTGGAAGAACTCTGAAGTCTATGGAGGACAGTGTGGAACTGTAACAGGACAATCACAGGACAATCACACATTGGTGTAGTGTTCAGGTGTATGGCAGATGGGGATTAATGCAGAGCAGTTTGAGGTGATACACTTCGGCAGGAAAGACAATGAAAGACAGTTTAAAACAGGCTGTGCCATTATAAAGGGGGTGTGAGAACAGAGAGTGCTGCGTGTATATGAGCACAGATTGTTGAAAATGTCAGGACAAGTGAGGAGGGCAGGGACTATCACAGATTAGTTTCAGTATCTGAGCTGTTTACAGGAGGAGGTGTAGGAGGGAGCCTCCGTGCTCCCTTCCTGGGAGGTGGTGGTGACGATGTGTAGGTGGAGGACATGGTCACGGTGAGGTGTCCGGATGGAGTCAGTCCACAGTGTTGTTTCCATGCAGTGTTATTAATGGGGGGGAGGGGGGGGGGGTAAAGTGGAGGGGGAGAGAGAGAAAGAGACAGACAGAGACAGAGAGAGACAGAGACAGAGAGAGAGCGAGAAGGTGCTGCATGCGGCAGTGAGAGTGGTTGACAATGAGCCTTGTTCGGGGGCTGGTGCTATTACAGATACACAGTGAGTGTGAGGGAACAGAGAGAATACAGTGACCCTTATCCTGACAGAGCGGGGAAGGTTATTGATGCTTGTCCTGTATTGCTGAACATTTCTTCAGACCGCAGATACTGCACTGAGCTGGGTGTGAGCTCAGACCATGCTCGGTGGGTCTGGTGGTATGGCCCACTCTGGGAAGAGAATGGTCCCCCTCTGTACTAGCCCATTCACCAGGACCTCAGTGCTCCTGTCGACAAACCGGGGTAAGCTGTGCATGGCAGCTCCTAACAGAGAAAGCTCAAACTTGTGCTCAGTGGCCTTTTAAAGATGGTGCCAGTGTCATGGATCATGGAATACCGAGGGACACCCGGGCATTGGTGAGTACCTCCAGCCATATTGGGTGGGAGAATCGGGCTGGTATTGAATGAGAGGGACACCGTGGGGTGGGTGGTTAATGAGGTGAGTTCGATAAGATAGCACCAGGAAACTAGTTCGGCCTAGTGTAGATGATCCCTCCGTCACAGTCAATGGAAATAGCACTGAGACAAATTGTTGTTAGATTTAGCTCAATGAGCCAAAGACTCTGTTGACCCTACACCCAGATACAAAGCTGCAGAACAAATACTCATCTAAAACTCTGCATCACCTGAACTCCCACCAATATCATGTTCACCTACAATTCCTGGAAACACTTATGTTACAGGATGCTGTTAAAATGTTTTCATTTCTGCATTCTGAAACTTGGGAACACATCCTTCCATAACACTGTCTCTCAGTCTCCCCCTCTCTGTCTATTTTCCATACCCCTCCCATTTGTTATTGTTTAAACTGATTCCCCCTCCATCTCTATATTTCTGTGGCAGGGATGTTCACGCCCACAGCATCCCCTTGTCAGGGCACAATGGAGAGATGGAGTTGTAAATGGATGGGAGCTGCACATCCTGTCACTTCCAGCATGGGTTGCAAGATTCCCCACGCTGGGCAGTGATCTAACACAGTGTTACTGAGCAATG